>NC_041389.1:674776660-674786508 GCF_002162155.2 Triticum dicoccoides
CCCCCCTTGCTTGGGGGGCAAGCCCCGTCCCCCTTGGCCGCCGCCCCCCTCTAGATCTCATCTAAAGGGGCCGGCCCCCTTCCCCCTTCTCCCTATAAATAGAGGGGTGGAGGGAGGGCTGCCGTAATTTATTACTGCCGCCGGTAATCTGATCAGATCAGACGAAATCACTCCCGCTCCACTAAACAAAGCGGAAAAAGACGCAACTTTTGAGCAAGCGGCTGCCGATCAAAGGGCACGTCGCCATCCCACTCCCACCCAGACCAGCACGCTCGGTTGGAGACTCTCGTCGGCGTCGCCGTGCGTCTGCGTCCGCTCCCCACCAATCACCCCCGCTTCCTTCCTCCTCCCTCCCTCCCGACTCCCGAGCCTCGGGGTTTCTAGTCGCTGCCCGGCCGCCTCCCGCAAGGTACTCCCGCGATTTCTTTTCCCTTTCCGCCGCCGCCTCTCCCACGCTACCGCTCGCTACTGGCCTGCTCGGTCCTGCAAGAACCACCACCGGGTTGGGTTGATTTTCCCTGCCCTCCCCCTTTCTTGTCCAGTTTGCCGGGAGCGAGCAATCGATCTTCGTCTTCCTCTGCGAGGACACACCGGAGGTGGGGTTTGCGTGTGAGTACTGCGAGATCTCGCGCCAAGAAGTGGCGGCGGCGGCAGCAGAGTCTTCAAGGAAGGGAGGAAGGAGGTGGATCGTGGCGGCATGGGTTCTTGCGAGGATGTGGAGTACGGGGACGTCTTCTCCGTCCCCAACCCGGCGGCTGCCCCCGCCTACGCGCTCGACTTCTCCCTCCACCACCACTACCACCACCACCAGCAGCAGCAGCTCCGGTTCCCCCCTTCTTCATACGGCTTCCACGGCCTTCCTGCCGGTCCCGCCGCCCATTACCAGCCGTCGCCGCCGCAGTCGGCGCTGATTGGCAGCACGCCGAGCCCCGTCTCGACCACCACCGACCTGGGGAGCCCCGAGGAAGCGTCCGACGACGCCGTGCTCGCCTACATCAACCAGTTCCTCCTCGAGGATGATGACGACGACGAGTCCTCTGCTCCCGGCGCCGCCGCCGCGCCGGCGCGGGACTCGGCGCTCCTCGCCGTCGCCAAGCCCTTCGTCGACATCATCGCCGACGCCAAGCCGGCGTACCAGCACAGTTCCTGGACGGATCCCTGCTGCGCTTTCGCGGGAATGGGAGGAGGATCCCCTGACATGTTCGTCAGCAGCAGGCAGAGCTCCTGCCAGTTGGTGCCCTGCGATTCCGTGAAGGTGGAGGAGGAGTGCGCCGTCCACAAGGGCCGGAAGAACCGGCACGGCGACGACGACCTGGAGCCGGAGGACGAGAGGCGGCGCAAGCAGCTCGCGCTGTCCGAGGAGGAGACCGTCCGGGAGATGTTCGACAAAGTGCTCCTCTGCAACGGTGTCAACTGCATCCTCCAGTCGCCGCTTCCGGCCGAAGCGGAGATCAGCAGCGTGTACGTGAAAGGGTCAGGGAACCGGAGAGGGCGCAAGAAGGGGAAGACCGGAGTGCCCACCGTGGAGGAGGAGTCCGTCGACCTGACGACGTTGCTCATACACTGTGCCCAGGCCGCGGCTATCGATGATCACCGCGGTTCGGGTGAGTTGCTGAAGCAGATCAGGCGGCATTCTTCCCCTCATGGGGATGCCGGGCAGAGGCTGGCGCATTACATTGCTAATGGGCTCGAGGCTCGCCTTGCCGGCACCGGTAGCACCGTCTACCGCTCGCTTGTCGCGCGGCGAACTTCTTCCGCTGACATGCTGAAAATATTCAAGCTATATGGGACGGCATGCCCGTTCATCAGGATGTCCAGGTTCTACTCGAATGAAGCCATCTTGGATGCTGCTGCCAAGGGTGTGACAAGCGTGCACATTGTGGACTATGGTATAGACTGGGGCTTCCAGTGGCCAATCTTCTTGCAGCGGATCTCCAAGAGAGATGGCGGCCCCCCAAGAATCCGCATCACCGCCATCGACTTACCGCAGCCAGGGTTCCGGCCTGCAGAGCGTTTAGAGGCGACGGGCCGGCGGTTAAGCGAGTACGCCAAGATGTTTCATGTCCCCTTCGAGTATCGCGCAATTGCTGCCAAGTGGGATGCCATCCGAGTCGAAGACCTCAGGATCGACAAGGATGATCTTCTTATTGTCAACTGCTTGTTCAGAATGCGGCACATGATGGACGAGACGGTGACCGACGAGAGCCCGAGGAAGACGGTCTTGAACACGATCAGGAAGATGAACCCGCATCGGTTCATCCACGCGGTTGTCAACGGCACCTACAACGCGCCATTCTTCGTGACGCGCTTCAAGGAGGCTCTGTTCTATTTCTCCTCGCTCTACGACATGCTCGAAGCGACCGCACCGCCGGCGGATGAGCACAGGCAGCTGATCGAAAGGGAATACTTCGGGCGGGAGGTTCTCAACGTGGTCGCCTGCGAGGGCACGGAGAGGGTCGAGAGGCCGGAGACCTACAAGCAATGGCAGGTAAGGAACCTCAGGGCAGGGTTCAGGCAGGTGCCTCTGCTTCAAGAGTCGGTGAAAAAGGCAAGATACAAGGTAATCAAGAGCTATCACAGGGATTTCTTCGTCGACGAAGATAACAAGTGGATGCTGCAGGGTTGGAAGGGCAGAGTCATCGGCGCCCTATCCACATGGAAACCTAGCTAGAACTTTAGAGATATGTTGCCTGGTACATTTCATCACTTCTTTTTCGTTCTGTTGTATCTGATATTCTGATGCTTATGTTGTTGAATTTTGACCCTTTGCTGGGAGCAGAGTTGATGGACATTTTTGCTGAACTTGACTAGAACAGAAGCTTCTTGCATATGTTTTGTACTCCTCCGTCCCAAAATTCTTGTCTTAGATTTGTCCAAATACGGATGTATCAAGTCACGTTTTAGTATTAGGTACATCCGTATCTAGACAAATCTAAGACAAGAATTTTGAGACGGAGGGAGTACCTAATGAAGCATGTGTATTGCAAACTGTTTGTTTGTTCCTTGAATCGGTAGCGCTGATGTTTCATTTCTCAGTTCAATGGAAGGTGCATATGAGCTGCTGAGTGATATATTAGCTGTTGCGTAAATGATAAAATTCGTATGGATTATTGGTGTGCGTCGGATCTGAGTCAAGAGTGTGAAAAGAAGATAGTCATATCCGTTAAACTGTATCAATGTATTCTCAATTGTTTGCTGACTCCTTCTCCTCAGAGAAAAATCTCAGGAAAATGCATAAATTGCTTCTCCAATCTCCACGCATCGATAGGAGGCTATTTTCAGCATTATTGGTAAACCGATTGTGCAATTACATCAGTCAGCAACTTCATAATGCACAAGGATACACACTCGAGACATTAAGATCCTTATAAGCTAAGAAATGTACTTATGCTCCTTAACCGATGACTCAAAACCGGGCTGTGACCTTGGAGAACAGCGCTTTGAAATCTTTCGTTGGGGTGCCCTCACCTTCAGGCTTCGAAGCCAAATCGAATGCCTTGAACTTTACCTCTTCATACTGCAGGGCCTGTTTTAAGAGGGTAAATATTCAGAATGGTTGTCCTCAAGTGTGTCCACAGAATACGGTTGCAGCAATTATCAAATGTTATACCTGAACACAAACTTCAGCCACATCAGCCCTAGGAATCGCCTTAGTGTCAGTCTGGAGAAGCTCATCATCCTTCCCGACAATCAGCTCCCTCACTCCCCCATCTTTGTCTTGCAGACCACCAGGCCTAAATTGAAGGAAACGAAGAAAACGATAGCACATTATGTATCAGCGAATAGTTAACCTGTTCTAGTGTTCTTGTGCATATTAGCACAATGCACTTCTATTCTAGCTTCACAAAAACTACCTATCCAATTTAACTGCAGCAGTCCAACTGTGAAACATGTAGCATAAATTTTAGACAATTCAAGAGAGATGGTAATTAACTAATTAGATGAGCAAAAACTACTAGATCGCACCGAGTGTTTGCCTCACCCCTTTATATGTCACTCATTGTCTCATTAAATGTGGAGGTGGATCCACCTTTTCTTTGAGGCATTCAAAGGTATTTAGTGGTACACAAGGAACTATTCCAAACTTCTATAGCAGATCTTCAGTCTTATCCAAAGTGATTGATATTTAGTGTAATTAAGTACACCACTTCAGAAAGGTGGGCAACTCTGTTTCAAGAATAATTGATCTGAAGGATGCCTTTTTATCCAAACTGGTGCATGTTCTTTATGTACCTTATGATTGTATAAGGAACTCCACTGTCTGCCAGATACTGTTCAGACTTGCGCTTCCAGACCTACATCAAGATCAATAATCAAGATTTCACATTTTCAATAATATAATCGTCTGAATTTGCAAAATGAATTTGTCTCAGTGGCTTATTAGATCAACGGTACCACGACTAGCTGAGTACGCACTGTATCTTTTATTTCTATCTTTCCTTCATTGTTTTATTTGGATGAGACAAAATGAAGCTTCGATGAAAACAAAACAAAAGCAAGACTTTCTGAAATGAACATTCCAGCCCAATAGAGAGGATACAGAACTTCCAAATTTTAGCTATGACAGGAACTTAATATTCAGAAAGGTCTATTTGCAAAACTTTCTTCATTAAGTTGTTTTTTCCTGTATTATGGATCTAACTGTTGTAAATCTATCGACTGAACATTTTTATGGCGAACCTGTCAATAGTCAAAACTCACAAATCTATCAACTGAACATTTCTATGACGAACAATCCTTCAGATTTCTGAGACAGATGGCTCATCTGCTGCCAAGCAATGTTCAGAGAATGGTACTAAGGCTTTCCAGATAATAAAGTTTTTCGTGGAAGCACGAGCAAATGAACTGCAATGAAGTAAAGGTGAAGAGACATATAGACTCGTCTACAATTACTTACCAGTATATTGCCATTGCCAAGGCTGTTCAATGGATGGTTGGGATTTGTTCCCCCCATGGATCCCACCAACACTATGTGCTTCACACCGGCTGCTTTTGCTGTCCAACACACAATCCCACTCATCAAACATTCAGATAAACCTATCACATATAAATGCAGAACCAAGAAGAAGCTTACCAGCATCAATCTGATTCTTCTGCCCAATCCAGTCCACCTGCCACACATCCACACCAAAATTCATCACTATTTAATAATCGATAAAGATTTCAGGATGTGGCATGTCACTGAAACACAGAGGAGACACATCCTGAAACTGTACTTATTATGGGAGCGGCACACTCTGAATCCAAATTGTGGTACAGTACAGTACAGAGAAGAAACCCCAACCTGCTCAGGGTAGGCTCCGTCCTCGTAGTAGAACTCGGGCCGGCCGCCCTTGGTGGGGTCGAACCCCGGCTTCATCTTGGGGGAGGCGCTGGTGAGGATGACGAGCGCGTCGGCGCCCTGCACGGCGGGCGCGAGGTGCTCCGCCTCCCTGATGTCGGCCACGTAGACGTCGTCGGCTCCCCCGATCTTCTGCTTGCTCTCCTCCGACCTCACCAGGCCCCTCGCCGCGAACTGGTCGGATCTCTCCCTGAGCTTGCTGAACACGATTTGGCCTGCGATCGACTCGACGAGCGTTAGGACCGGAATTGCCCGTCGTGGCAGGCGGATTCGTCGGGTTTTGGTCGGAGAAACGGGCGGGGAAGGAAGGAGGGAAAGGGTACCTGTGCGGCCGCCGGCGCCGGTGACGAGGACGGTGGGGCGGGGCGCGGCCATGGCCGGAGGGTGGTGGCGCGGTACTGCAGGCTAGCTGGCCGCGAACTGCAGAGCGCCTGGACGCAGCCAAGTGCCGATGTGTCACGAGAGAAGCGGCGAAGGATGAGACGACGCCGATACTCTCTCTGGATTTGTCTAGAAGGCCGTGCCGACCGACCGACCTGACATGCCAGGAGGGCGCGCGGCGTGGAGGGCGGCCACGTCGCGCCTGACTGCTTTACGCTTTCTTCGAAGCAAGGCGCCTTTCGCTCCCCACACACGGTCATCATACCATAGAGATCAACATCTTTATTCGTTATTACACATGTTTAAGATTTCATACACATCAAAGGTAACTCATGGTTTACCATACAAACCGAGTGACTTGCACACGAAAGAAGAGCAATACATTACATTTACAGCGGACAAGAAAGGTGAAATATTGTTACAACCCCATATCATATTGTGCCGAAATGGAAGCTCCGGCTATTGTGACCACAGACCCTAATGATCTCAGCTTCTACTGCTCTTCTCTTGTGAATGAAGCCCAGCTCATCGCCACTCGCACGTAGACCCAATCACACACGCGGTCGAACAACGAGAACCAAATAATTCTCGAGCTCCTCTTGAATAAGAAGCTGCAGAAGATGATCCTGAGACCTGCTATGAATCCCGTGCCAAAGCCGAGGTATAATGACAATGCTTCGCTCATGCCCTCATGCTGATTTTCAGGAGTCCATGGAGTGATTTCCGTTCCCGAGCAATTCTTTGATACAGGCGGACCACAAAGACCTGGATTGCCAGCATAGATTGACGCATCATCTAAAGTTTGTAACTGATTGCCAGAAGGTATGGTTCCTGTCAGATTGTTGTACGATAAGTTCAAGTGGGCAAGTGAAGTTAGATCTGCCATACTCGCCGGGATTTCACCAGAGAGCTCATTGTGTGAGAGGTCCAAAGATCCCATTGCACGTAGCTCCCCAATAGTCACAGGGATTGTGCTGCTAAGGTGATTCCGTGACAGGTTCAAGTTTGTCAATGCAGTGAGCATGCCGATTTCATGAGGAATCTTCCCTGTCAAACTGTTGCAAGAGAAATCAATGTTTACCATATATGCGATTCCTGTTGTGTATTCCAACTGCTGACCTTTTGTGACCACCGATAAACTATGAGTATAAGCATTAGTGTACTTGTAGACGGAGACAAGCCCAAAGTTGACAATTTTGAAAGGGGCACCATCTTGATCGGGAGTATGAGCCATAGCTATGAGATTCCCAAGCGACTGTGGTATGTTCCCTGAGATGTTGTTGCTTGCAATGTCTAGATATTGAAGCCCATGCATCTTGGTCAGTTCGCCAGGGATGCCACCAGAGAGCATGTTTGACCGCAACCGCAGAAATGCCAAGGATGGTAGCTTTGAGCCGATCCATGTCGGTAAGCTCCCAGAAAATTCATTGTATGCGAGATCAAGGAATTTTAGCTCTTTACACCTCTGAAGAAATGGTGGGATTCTTCCTGAAAGATTGTTGTTATTCAAGTTAAGCATGGTCACGTTTGAAGTTTTGGGTGCACGGAGGCAATTGGCCAATGTCCCATTTAGTTTGTTCTCTGATAGATCTAGAAACTGCAAATTTTGCAGCTCAAAGAGGGAGCATGGAATGGTCTCAGAAAAGGAATTTTTGAAGAGCATGAGTATTTCTAGCCCTGGTGCTCCGATATCTGATGGCAATGCACCAGATAGGTTGTTCCCAGAGAGGTCCAACAAGCCGAGGTTCATTGGGAGTGTTGGAATCGGGCCAACGAGCTGGTTAGAACTAATATCCAGTATAACAGCTTCCATTCCACCAAACAGAAAATATGTGGGCAGCATGCCATAAATCTGATTTTCCGATAGATCCAGAACTCGACAACGGTACATTCCAATCCAAAAAGTACCAGGAATGGAGTCATGTATGCTTGTGTTTGAAATATCAAGGGTGTATAGTGTTTGTTGGATAATCCATGCCGTAAACTGGGGGCCTAGGATGCAAGATCTAAAGCCCGCTGACGTTAAGCTGAATGGAGTGCTCCATGTGTTGTTGACCAACATAGTTATGGAATTACCAGAGAGCCACAAATTTTGCAGGCTAGTCATATTGGTGAAATGGTCCTGGGTGACTATACCATGCAGATTGTTTGAGTCCAACCACAGGTCCACCAAATTTGTGAGTTTTCGTATACCGACAGGTATCTCTCCGAATAGTTTGTTATTATTGAGCCAAAGTGTGGACAAGCTGCTAAAGTTTTCTAGCCGATCTGGAAGAGTCCCTGTCAAATTGTTGTGGTCCAAATACAACTCTTGTAACTCATCCCCTGGCAATCTATAAAATAGATCTTCCGTACCCCCGCCAATGAAGTTTTCCGATAGACGGAGTGCTTGTAGTCTCTTGAGTTTCTTGAAGGTGGATGGCACCATGCCAAAGAAGTTGTTTTCTATGAGGGACAATGATTGAATGGAGGTCAAGTTTCCCACTGCGTCAGGGATAGAACCCACGATTCCGCATGTATCCATGTAAAAAAGTTGGAGAGCAGGTAGCTCCCAAGCCAAGTAGTTGGCTCCAAAGGACGAGTTAAAGGAATTGGAGTCGAGGTCAAGAGTTTCTAGTGACGTGAGATTAGAGTGCAACGGTAGAGGCATAATGTTACGAAGCCCACAAGATGTTAGCTCAAGGGTTACCAGAGAGAGGAGCATGTTGACATCATGAGTCCAGTTGACGGCAGCGCTAAGGTCCACCTCAGCCATGTCGAGGTGTTGTAGCTTCTGTAGGTGCGTCACCCATAAGAGATCGGGCGAGTAACAACCCAGAATTGAGAGGTCAAGACTGAGCAGATTCGAGAGGTTCCCGAGGTGAGGAGGGATTCGCCCACCGAAGAACGAATCAGTGAGGGCGAGATGAGTCAGGCTCCGGAGGTCACCGATGAATTCAGGAATGGATCTCCCACCAAAGTAGTTTGATGAGAGGTCCAGGTGCTTGAGATGTCGTAGAGTGAGCAAGGAGGAGCTTATCTCACCTCCGATTGCTCCGTAGCTGTTGACCTGGAGCTTGACGACATGGCCGGTCCGGTTGTTGCACCCGACGCCCATCCACCGGCAGCAGTCCTCGTCGGCCCGCCACGACGAAAGGTAGTTGCTCGGGTCGGTGAGGCCGGCCTTGAAGGCGAGAAGCGCATCTCGCTCGCGGGGGATGCAGAGGGTGCCAGGTGCTGATGGCGGTGGCGGCGGCCGGAGTGCAGGCAGGGCTGGGGCTGACGAGCTCCGGAGGAAGATGAGGCACCACGTCGCCAGGAGGATCGCCGGCCTTGGGCCGGCCATTTTGGGTAGTGGGCGTACGAATGGGTAAGTACGAGTGTGTGTAGTACGTACTTTGCCTCGGCCATGCACGCCTGGATTTAAGGAGCTAGCAGAGTTCGTTCGGTCCACCCTTGTGAGCGTCAAAGTGCCCTGCGCGCTACGCCAGCTCGATCGGCAGGTAGTAGTAACATCGAAACCCCGTCCACCGGGTCTGATGAGTACTGTGAAGGGTACATATGAGTTGACTGACCCGGCGCATAAAAATTCCACAGACCAACTATTGGGTGATGGCGAAGCGCGCCAAATCTTGAACTCCGAAGAGACAAGAAATAAAGTGTACTAGTGAAAATGACTGTTTCCTATCAATAAAGTTTAGCTTTAGCGACCAATGAGCCCGGTCAATACGTGCTATATCCAGCGGCAGCGCCAGGAATTAGGCAAGCCCCAGGCCGACCCAGGCAGCCTTCATTCACTGTAGCTAACTGTAAAAAATTTCTACGCATCACCAAGATCAATCTATGGAGTCATCTAGCAACGAGAGATGGGAGTGCATCTACATACTCTTGTAGATCGCGAGCGGAAGCGTTCAAGAGAACGAGGTTGATGGAGTCGTACTCGTCGAGATCCAAATCACCGATGATCCTAGCGCTGAACGGACGGCACCTCCGCGTTCAACACACGTACGGTTGGGAGAGACGTCTCCTCCTTCTTGATCCAGCAAGGGGGAAGGAGAGGTTGATGGAGATCCAGCAGCACGACGGCGTGGTGGTGGAAGTAGCGGGGATCTCGGTAGGGCTTCACCAAGCTCAACGAGAGGGAGAG
>NC_041389.1:674786873-674818649 GCF_002162155.2 Triticum dicoccoides
GGCCCCGGGGGGAGGGGGGGCGCCGGCCCCCTAGAGATCCACTGTCAAGGGGGGGGGGGGCAAAGGAGGGAACTTGCCCCCCAAGTCAGGTGGGGCGCCCCCCACCCCCTGGGTTTCCAACCCTAGGCGCAGGGGGAGGCCCAAGGGGGGCGCACCAGCCCACCAGGGGCTGGTTCCCTTCCCACTTTAGCCCATGGGACCCTCCGAGATAGGTGGACCCACCCGGTGGACCCCCGGGACCCTTCCGGTGGTCCCGGTACAATACCGGTGACCCCGAAACTTTCCCGGTGGCCGAAACTGGACTTCCTATATACAAATCTTCACCTCCGGACCATTCCGGAACTCCTTGTGACGTTCGGGATCTCATCCGGGACTCCGAACAACTTTTGGGTTACCGCATACTACTATCTCTATAACCCTAGCGTCACCGAACCTTAAGTGTGTAAACCCTACGGGTTCGGGAGACACGTAGACATGACCGAGAGGACTCTCCGGTCAATAACCAACATCGGGATCTGGATACCCATGTTGGCTCCCACATGCTCCTCGATGATCTCATCGGATGAACCACGATGTCGAGGATTCAAGTAATCCCATATTCAATTCCCTTTGTCAATCGGTACGTTACTTGCTCGAGATTCGATCGTCGGTATCCCAATACCTCGTTCAATCTCGTTATCGGCAAGTCACTTTACTCGTTGCATAATGCATGATCCCGTGACCAACTACTTGGTCACATTGAGCTCATTATGATGATGCATTACCGAGTGGGCCCGGAGATACCTCTCTGTCATACGGAGTGACAAATCCCAGTCTCGATTCGTGTCAACCCAACAGAGACTTTCGGAGATACCTGTAGTGTACCTTTATAGTCACCCAGTTATGTTGTGACGTTTTGTACACCCAAATCACTCCTATGGTATCCGGGAGTTACACAATCTCATGGTCTAAGAAACTGATACTTGACATTAGAAAAGCTTTAGCAAACGAACTACACGATCTTTGTGCTATGCTTAGGATTGGGTCTTGTCCATCACATCATTCTCCTAATGATGTGATCCCATTATCAATGACATCCAATGTCCATAGTCAGGAAACCATGACTATCTGTTGATCAACGAGCTAGTCAACTAGAGGCTCACTAGGGACATGTTGTGGTCTATGTATTCACACATGTATCACTGTTTCCGGTTAATACAATTGTAGCATGAACAATAGACAATTATCACGAACAAGGAAATATAATAATAATCATTTTATTATTGCCTCCAGGGCATATTTCCAACAGTCTCCCACTTGCACTAGAGTCAATAATCTAGTTACACTGTGATGAATCGAACACCCATAGAGTTCTGGTGTTGATAATGTTTTGCTCGTGGAAGAGGTTTAGTCAACGGATCTGCGACATTCAGATCCGTATGCACTTTGAAAATATCTATGTCTCCATCTTGAACATTTTCACGAATGGAGTTGAAGCGACGCTTGATGTGCCTAGTCTTCTTGTGAAACCTAGGCTCCTTGGCAAGGGCAATGGCTCCAGTGTTGTCACAGAAGAGAGTGATCGGCCCCGACGCATTGGGAATAACTCCTAGGTTGGTGATGAACTCCTTCATCTAGATTGCTTCATGCGCTGCCTCCGAGGCTGCCATGTACTCCGCTTCACATGTAGATCCCACCACGACGCTCTGCTTGCTGCTGCACCAGCTTACTGCCCCACCATTCAAAATATACACGTATCCGGTTTGTGACTTGGAGTCATCCAGATCTGTGTCGAAGCTAGCATCGACGTAACCCTTTACGGCGAGCTCTTCGTCACCTCCATAAACGAGAAACATATCCTTAGTCCTTTTCAAGTACTCCAGGATATTCTTGACCGCTGTCCAGTGTTCCATGCCCGGATTACTTTGGTGTCTTGCAACTAAACTCACGGCAAGGATTACATCAGGTCTGGTACACAACATGGCTTACATAATAGACCCTATGGCCGAGGCATAGGGGATGACACTCATCTTTTCTTTATCTTCTGCCGTGGTCGGGGATTGAGCCGAGCTCAATTCAACACCTTGCAACACAGGCAAGAACTCCTTCTTGGAATGGTCCATATTGAACTTTTTCAATATCTTGTCAAGGTATGTGCTTTGTGAAAGACCCATGAGGCGTCTCGATCTATCTCTATAGATCTTGATGCCTAATATATAAGCAGCTTCTCCAAGGTCCTTCATTGAAAAACACTTATTCAAGTAGGCCTTTATGCTGTCCAAAAGTTCTATATCATTTCCCATCAAAAGTATGTCATCCACATATAATATGAGAAATGCTGCAGAGCTCCCACTCACTTTCTTGTAAACGCAGGCTTCTCCATAAGTCTGCATAAACCCAAACGCTTTGATCATCTCATCAAAGCGAATGTTCCAACTCCGAGATGCTTGCACCAGCCCATAAATGGATCGCTAGAGCTTGCATACCTTGTTAGCATTCCTAGGATCGACAAAACCTTCTGGCTGCATCATATACAATTCTTCCTTAAGATAGCCGTTAAGGAATGCCGTTTTGACATCCATTTGCCATATCTCATAATCATAGTATGCGGCAATTGCTAACATGATTCAGATGGACTTCAGCTTCGCTACGGGAGAGAAAGTCTCATCGTAGTCAACCCCTTGAACTTGCCGACAACCCTTAGCGACAAGTCGAACTTTATAGATGGTAACATTACCATCCGCGTCCGTCTTCTTCTTAAAGATCCATTTATTTTATATCGCTCGCTGATCATCGGGCAAGTCTGTCGAAGTCCATACTTTGTTTTCATAAATGGATCCTATCTCGGATTTCATGGCTTCAAGCCATTTGTTGGAATCTGGGCCCGCCATCGCTTCATCATACTTCGAAGGTTCACCGTTGTCTAATAACATGATTTCCAGGACAGGGTTGCCATACCACTCTGGTGTGGAACGTGTCCTTGTGGACCTACGAAGTTCAGTAGTAACTTGATCCGAAGTACCTTGATCATCATCATTAAGTTCCTCTCTAGTCGGTGCAGGCACCACAGGAACATCTTCCTGAGCTGCGCTACTTACCGGTTCAAGAGGTAGTACTTCATCAAGTTCCACTTTCCTCCCACTTACTTCTTTCGAGAGAAACTCTTTCTCCAGAAAGGACATGTTCTTGGCAACAAAGACCTTGCCTTCGGATCTGAGGTAGAAGGTATACCCAATGGTTTCCTTAGGGTATCCTATGAAGACGCATTTTTCCGACTTGGGTTCGAGCTTTTCAGGTTGAAGTTTCTTGACATAAGCATCGCATCCCCAAACTTTTAGAAATGACAGCTTAGGTTTCTTTCCAAACCATAATTCATACGGTGTCGTCTCAACGGATTTAGACGGTGCCCTATTTAAAGTGAATGTAGCTGTCTCTAAAGCATATCCCCAAAATGATAGCGGTAAGTCGGTAAGAGACATCATAAACCGCACCATATCCAATAGAGTGCGATTACGATGTTCGGACATACCGTTACGCTGAGGTGTTCCACGTGGCGTGAGTTGTGAAACAATTCCACATTTCCTTAAGTGTGTACCAAACTCGTGACTTAAATATTCTCCCCCACGATCTGATCGTAAGAACTTTATTTTTCTGTCACGTTGATTCTCTACCTCATTCTGAAATTCCTTGAACTTTTCAAAGGTCTCAGACTTGTGTTTCATTAAGTAGACATACCCATATCTACTCAAGTCATTAGTGAGGGTGAGAACATAACGATAGCCACCGTGAGCCTCAATGCTCATTGGACCGCACACATCAGTATGTATAATTTCCAACAAGTTGGTTGCTCGCTCCATCGTTCTAGAGAATGGAGTCTTGGTCATTTTGCCCATGAGGCATGGTTCGCATGTGTCAAATGATTCGAAATCAAGAGACTCCAAAAGTCCATAAGTATGGGGCTTCTTCATGTGTTTGACACCAATGTGACCAAGGCGGCAGTGTCACAGATACGTGGGACTATCGTTATCAATCTTACATCTTTTGGTATTCACACTATGAATATGTGTAACATAACGTTCGAGATTCATTAAGAATAAACCATTGAACAGCGGGGCGACCATAAAACATATCTCTCATATAAATAGAATAACCATTATTCTTAGATTTAAATGAGTAGCCATCTCGTATTAAACGAGATCCAGATACAATGTTCATGCTCAAAGCTGGCTCTAAATAACAATTATTGAGGTTTAAAACTAATCCCGTAGGTAAATGTAGAGGTAGCGTGCCGACGGCGATCACATCGACCTTGGAACCATTCCCGACGCGCATCGTCACCTCGTCCTTCGCAAGTCTCCTCTTATTCCGCAGCTCCTATTTTGAGTTACAAATATGAGCAACCGCACCGGTATCAAATACCCAGGAGCTACTACGAGTACTGGTAAGGTACACATCAATAACATGTATATCATATATACCTTTAGTGTTACCGGCCTTCTTATCCGCTAAGTACTTGGGGCAGTTCCGCTTCCAGTGACCGTTCCCCTTGCAATAAAAGCACTCAGTCTCAGGTTTGGGTCTGTGCTTTGACTTCTTCCCGGCAACTGGTTTACCGGGCGCGGCAACTCCCTTGCCGTCCTTCTTGAAGTTCTTCTTACCCCTGCCTTTCTTGAAACTAGTGGTTTTATTGACCATCAACACTTGATGTTCCTTTTTGATTTCTACCTCTGCTGATTTCAGCATTGAAAATACCTCAGGAATAGTTTTCACCATCCCCTACATATTGTAGTTCATCACAAAGCTCTTGTAGCTAGGTGGGAGCGACTGAAGGATTCTGTCAATGACCGCCTCATCCGGGAGGTTAATGTCCAGCTGGGACAAGCGGTTGTGCAACCCAGACATTTTGAGTATGTGCTCGCTGATACGTCTCCGTCGTATCTATAATTTTTGATTCTTCCATGCCAATATTATTCAACTTTTATATACTTTTGGCAACTTTTTATACTATTTTCTGGGACTAACATATTGATCCAGTGCCCAGTGCCAGTTCCTGTCTGTTGCATGTTTTTTGTTTCGCAGAAACCCAATATCAAACGGAGTCCAAACGGGATAAAAATGGACGGAGATTTTTTTGGAATATTTATGATTTTTGGGAAGTAAAATCAACGCCAAACAGTGTCTGGGGTGGCCACGAGACAGGGGGCCGCGTCCCAGGGAGGCAGGCGCGCCCTGGGCTCTTGTGGGCCACCCGTAAGGCGGTTGGCGCTCTTCTTTTGGCGCAAGAAAGCTAATTTTATGAGAAAGATCTGGGTGAAAGATTCACCCCAATCGGAGTTACGAATCTCCACATATAAAGGAAATGGTGAAGGGGCAGAAACGGAGAACGCAGAAACAGAGAGATAGATCCAATCTCGGAGGGGCTCTCGCCCCTCCCACGCCATGGGAGCCAAGGACCAGAGGGGAAACCCTTCTCCCATCTAGGGAGGAGGTCAAGGAAGAAGAAGAAGAAGAAGGGGGCCTCTCTCCCCTTGCTTCCGGTGGCGCCGGAGCGCTGCCGGGGGCCATCATCATCACCGCGATCTTCACCAACACCACCGTCATCTTCACCAACATCTCCATCACCTTCCCCCTTCTATATTCAGTGGTCCACTCTCCCGCATCCTACTGTACCCTCTAATTGAAAATGGTGCTTTATGCTTCATATTATTATCCAATGATGTGTTGCCATCCTATGATGTCTGAGTAGATTTTCGTTGTCCTATCGCTGATTGATGAATTGCTATGATTGGTTTGAGTTGCATGTTTTATTATTGGTGCTGTCCTATGGTTCCCTCTGTGTCGCACAAGCATGAGGGATTCCCGCTGTAGGGTGTTGCAATGCGGTCATGACTCGCTTATAGTGGGTTGCGTGAGTGACTGAAACACAAACCGGAGTAAGGGGATTGTTGCGTATGGGATAAAGGGGACTTGATGCTTTAATGCTATGGTTGGGTTTTACCTTAATGAATCTTTAGTAGTTGAGGATGCTTGCTAGAGTTCCAATCATTAGTGCATATGATCCAAGTAGAGAAAGTATGTTAGCTTATGCCTCTCCCTCAAATAGAATTGCAATAGTGATTACCGGTCTAGTAACATAGTCAATTTCTTAGGGACAATTTCACAACTCTTACCACCAGTTTTTTGCACTCGCTATATTTACTTTATTTCATCTTTATTTAAACAGCCCCTACTTTTTATTTACGTTCTCTTTATTATCTTGCAAAACTATCCTATCACACCTACAAAGTACTTCTAGTTTCATACTTGTTCTAGGTAAAGCGAACGTCAAGCGTGCGTAGAGTCGTATCAGTGGCCGATAGGACTTGAGAGAGTATTTGTTCTACCTTTAGCTCCTTGTTGGGTTCGACACTCTTACATATCGAAAGAGGCTACAACTACCCCGTATACTTGCGGGTCATCAAGACCTTTTTCTGGCGCCGTTGCCGGGGAGTCATAGCGTGGGGTGAATATTCTCATGTGTGCTTGTTTGCTTTATCACTAAGTAATTTTTATTTGCTGTTCTTATTTGTTTTCTATCTTTAGTTATGGGTAGGAAACGCAAAATACCAAAAAAAATTAGTTGTACCTACTGCTCCAATGGTTGAAGAATCACTCAAAATCTATCACACTACCGAAGCGTTACTTGGATCACCTTCGATCCCTTTGTGCTCGTGCTGAAACCCCAACTAGCTTAGTTGAGGGCAAATCTTTAGATGATCATGCTTGTTATGTGCGACACCGTATATCTGAAAAAGGGAAACTACTATGGGATCATATTCAATGTTTGCAATGCTAGGCTTGGAATTTATGTGAAACATATGATGTTACTTGTTGTTCTGAAAACACTAAGAAACACCTTCCCTACCAATGTGAGTTTATAGATAACGGAATCGTATCTTCGTATGCTAAGGGTGTTTATAATTACTATGATGTTCAACAAATTGAAGAATTTGTTGCTTTTAAGGGTGCTTTTGAAATTGTTACATGACAAACCACATCCGGCATAATTATCCATCACTGATCCGATGCCTACGAGTTTTCCATATACTGGTTCTCGCTTATTTATTTTTCCGTTGCTACTGTTACAATCACTACGAAATACCAAAAACATTACTTTTGCTGTCTTTACTTTTGTTACCATTACCACCACTATCATATTACTTTTCTACTAAGCACTTTAATGCAGATACTAAGTTTCTAGGTGTGGTTGAATTGACAACTCAGTTTCTAATACTTGAGAATATTCTTTGGTTCCCCTTGTGTCGAATCAATAAATTTGGGTTGAATACTCTACCCTCGAAAACTGTTGCGATCCCCTATACTTGTGGGTTATCAGTTACCTTGTGCTCACTACTAAATTACAAATCATTGTTAATTAAAATTGGCTTTGATATACCTTGGGATCCAGGTGGATCCATTACTTGAGAACTACATGCCTAGCTTAATGGCTTTAAAGAAAGCGCTGCCAGGGAGACAACCCGGAAGTTTTAGAGAGTCATTTATTTCTGTTGAGTGCTTTCTTATAGTTTAAAAACAAAAAATAAATAAAGAGGGGAACCTAAAACTTTTCAAAAAGGAAATTTAAAGTGAGAAAGACAAGCATTGTTGAAGTGGGAGCTAGCCTTGAACTTTCTTCATGCTCACCGAAACTTTGTGAATCTTGATTACATAAACTTTTCATCAAAAATAATTATCCCCTTGTACAATTCCATTGTATTATAAAAATAATGTGCCAAGGTTTGCCTTTAGGATGTTTACAATGCTTGTTGGTTTGTACGGTGCAGGACAGAAATTTTGGCTGTAGTGCTCGATTTTACATTTTTAACTGGAACGTCAAATGGTTCTGATTAGTTTTTGATCTGGCTTTCTATACAACTTGTTTATTTTTCCTAATTTTGGTAGAATTATTGGGGTACCAGAAGTATGGTGAATGTTCAGATTGCTACAGACTGTTCTGTTTTTGACAGATTCTGTTTTTGATGCATAGTTTGCTTGTTTTGATGAATCTATCAATTTATATCAGTGGATTTAAGCCATGAAAAAGTTATATTACAGTAGACACAATGCAAAAATAAAATATGAATTGGTTTTCTACAATACTTAGAGTGGTGATTTGCTTTATTATACTAACGGATCTTACCGAGTTTTCTGTTGAAGTTTTGTGTGGATGAAGTGTCTAAATGAGGAGGTCTCGATATGAGGAAAAGGAAGAGAGGAAAGATATCAAGGTTGGGGATGCCCAAGGCACCCCAAGTAAATATTCAAGGAGACTCAAGCGTCTAAGCTTGGGGATGCCCCGGAGGGCACCCCCTCTTTCTTCAAGAAGTTTCGGCATGTTTTCGAATTCGTTTCGTTCATGCATTATGTGCAAGTCTTGGAGTGTATTTGCATTTAGTTTTCATTTTTCTTCTATGCACAATGCTGGTATGAGATAGTCCTTGGTTGATTTATAGAATGCTCATTGCACTTCACTTAAATCTTTTGAGTATGGCTTTATAGAATGCTTCATGTGCTTCACTTATATCATTTGAAGTTTGGATTGCCTGTTTCTCTTCATATAGACAACCGCCATTTGTAGAATGCTATTTTGCTTCACTTATATTTGTTAGAGTGTGGGCATATCTTTTGTAGAAATAATTAAACTCTCTTGCTTCACTTATATCTTTTTAGAGAGATGACAAGAATTGGTCATTCACATGGTTAGTCATAAAATCCTACATAATCTTGTAGATCGCTGAATATGATATGTTTGATTCCTTGCAATAGTTTTGCGATATAAAGATGGTGATATTAGAGTCATGCTAGTGGGTGGTTGTGGATTGTAGAGACACTTGTGTTGAGGTTTGCAAGTCCCGTAGCATGCACGTATGGTAACCGTTGTGTGACAAATTTGAAGCATGGGGTGTTTCTTTGATTGTCTTCCTTATGAGTGGCAGTCGGGGACGAGCGATGGTCTTTTCCTACCAATCTATCCCCCTAGGGGCATGCGTAGTAGTACTTTGCTTCGAGGGCTAATAAACTTTTGCAATAAGTATATGAGTTCTTTATGACTAATGTGAGTCCATGCATTATACGCACTTTTACCTTTCCATCATTGCTAGCCTCTTCGGTACCGTGCATTGCCCTTTCTCACCTCGAGAGTCGGTGCAAACTTCGCCGGTGCATCCAAACCCCGTGATATGATATGCTCTATCACACATAAGCCTCATTATATCTTCCTCAAAACAGCCACCATACCTACCTATTATGGCATTTCCATAGCCATTCCGAGATATATTGCCATGCAACTTCCATCATCATCATATACATGACTTGAGCATTTATTTTCATATTGCTTTGCATGATTGTAAGATAGCTAGCATGATGTTTTCATGGCTTGTCCTTTTTTTGATGTCATTGCTACGCTAGATCATTGCACATCCCGGTACACCGCCGGAAGCATTCATATAGAGTCATATCTTTGTTCTAGTATCGAGTTGTAATATTGAGTTGTAAGTAAATAAAAGTGTGATGATCATCATTATAGAGCGTTGCCCCATAACAAAAATAGAAAAAAAAGAAAAAAAGGGGAAGGCTAAAGAAGCATAAATAAAAAAAAGGGGGCCAAAGAAGCCCACCCAAAAAGAAAAAAAAAGAAAAAAAGAAAAAAAAGAAAAAAGGGGCAATGTTACTATCCCTTTTCCACACTTGTGCTTCAAAGTAGCACCATGTTCTTCATATAGATTGTCTCCTATGTTGTCACTTTCATATACTAGTGGGAATTTTCATTATAGAACTTGGCTTGTATATTCCAACGATGGGCTTCCTCAAATGCCCTAGGTCTTCATGAGCAAGCAAGTTGGATGCACACCCACTTAGTTTCTTTTGTTGAGCTTTCATACACTTATAGCTCTAGTCCATCCGTTGCATGGCAATCCCTACTCCTCACATTGACATCAATTGATGGTCATATCCATAACCCATTGATTAGCCGCGTCTATGTGAGACTTTCTCCCTTTTTGTCTTCTCCACATAACCTCCATCATTATATTCTATTCCACCTATAGTGCTATATCCATGGCTTGCGCTCATGTATTGCGTGAGGGTTGAAAAAGCTGAAGCGCGTTAAAAAGTATGAACCAATTGCTCGGCTCGTCATCGGGATTGTGCATGATGGGAGCATTTTGTGTGACGAAAATGAAGCATGGCCAAACTGTATGATTTTGTAGGGATAAGCTTGCTTTGGCCTTGTTGTTTTGAAAAGACATGATTGCTTTATTGGTATGCTCGAAGTATTATTGTTTTTATGTCAAATGATAGACTATTGCTTTGAATCACTCGTGTCTTAATATTCATGCCATTATTAGACATATGATCAAGATTATGCTAGGTAGCATTCCACATCAAAAATTATCTTTTTTATCATTTACCTACTAGAGGACGAGCAGGAATTAAGCTTGGGGATGCTGATACGTCTCCGTCGTATCTATAATTTTTTATTGTTCCATGCCTATATTATTCAACTTTTATATACTTTTGGCAACTTCTTATACTATTTTTTGGGACTAACATATTGATCCAGTGCCCAGTGCCAAGTCCTGTCTGTTGCATGTTTTTTTTCGCAGAAACCCAATATCAAACGGAGTCAGAGATTTTTTTTGGAATATTTATGATTTTTGGGAAGTAAAATCAACGCGAAACAGTGTCCGGGGTGGCCACGAGACAAGGGACCGCGCCCCAGGGAGGCAGGCGCACCCTGGGCTCTCGTGGGACACCTGTAAGGCGATTGACGTTCTTCTTTTGGCGCAAGAAAGCTAATTTTATGAGAAAGATCTGGGCGAAAGATTCACCCCAATCGGAGTTACGGATCTCCAGATATAAAGGAAGGGGCAGAAACAGAGAACACAGAAACAGAGAGATAGATCCAATCTTGGAGGGGCTCTCGCCCCTCCCACGCCATGGGAGCCAAGGACCAGAGGGGAAACCCTTCTCCCATCTAGGGAGGAGGTCAAGGAAGAAGAAGAAGAAGGGGGCCTCTCTCCCCCTTTCTTCCGGTGGCGCCGGAGCGCTCCCGGGGGTCATCATCATCACCGCGATCTTCACCAACTCCACCGTCATCTTCACCAACATATCCATCACCTTCCCCCTTCTATATTCAGCGGTCCACTCCCCCGCATCCCGCTGTACCCTCTACTTGAACATGGTGCTTTATGCTTCATATTATTTTCCAATGATGTGTTGCCATCCTATGATGTCTGAGTAGATTTTCGTTGTCCTATCGGTGATTGATGAATTGCTATGATTGGTTTGAGTTGCATGTTTTATTATTGGTGCTGTCCTATGGTGCCCTCCGTGTCGTGCAAGCGTGAGGGATTCCCGCTGTAGGGTGTTGCAATGCGTTGATGACTTGCTTATAGTGGGTTGCGTGAGTGACCGAAACACAAACCCGAGTAAGGGGATTGTTGCGTATGGGATAAAGGGGACTTGATGCTTTAATGCTATGGTTGGGGTTTACCTTAATGAATCTTTAGTAGTTGCGGATGCTTGCTAGAGTTCCAATCATAAGTGCATATGATCCAAGTAGAGAAAGTATGTTAGCTTATGCCTCTACCTCAAATAGAATTGCAATAGTGATTACCGGTCTAGTAACATAGTCAATTGCTTAGGGACAATTTCACAACTCTTACCACCAGTTTTCCGCACTCGCTATATTTACTTTATTTCATCTTTATTTAAACAGCCCCTACTTTTTATTTACGTGCTCTTTATTATCTTGCAAAACTATCCTATCACACCTACAAAGTACTTCTAGTTTCATACTTGTTCTAGGTAAAGCGAACGTCAAGCGTGCGTAGAGTCGTATCAGTAGCCGATAGGACTTGAGAGAGTATTTGTTCTACATTTAGCTCCTCGTTGGGTTCTACACTCTTACATATCGAAAGAGGCTACAACTACCCCGTATACTTGCGGGTCATCAAGACCTTTTTCTGGCGCCGTTTCCGGGGAGTCATAGTGTGGGGTGAATATTCTCGTGTGTGCTTGTTTGCTTTATCACTAAGTAATTTTTATTTGTTGTTCGTAGTTGTTTTCTATCTTTAGTTATGGGTAGGAAATGCAAAATACCAAAAAAAATTAGTTGTACCTACTGCTCCAATGGTTGAAGAACCACTCAAAATCTATCACACTACTAAAGCTTTTTTACTTGGATCATCTTCGATCCCTTTGTGCTCGTGCTGAAACCCCAACTAGCTTAGTTGAGGGAAAATATTTAGATGGGCATGCTTGTTATGTGCGACACCGTATATCTGAAAAAGGGAAATTACTATGGGATCAAATTCAACGTTTGCAATGCTATGCTTGGAATTTATGTGAAACATATGATGTTACTTGTTGTTCTGAAAACCCTAAGAAACATCTTCCCTACCAATGTGAGTTTATTGATAATGGAATCGTATCTTCGTATGCTAAGGGTGTTTATAATTATTATGATGTTCAACAAATTGAAGAATTTTTTGCTTTTAAGGGTGCTTTTGAAATTGCTTCTTTGATTGAAAAGTATGATGCTACTCTTTACAAATCTGAAAGTTTTGCCATACTTGAATATTGTTATGATAATTATGCTTCTAATGCCTATGTTAAACCATATATTGAGAAATTCTCCACTGTCCAAGAAGAGACTAATATTTTGCAGGAAGCTATGGAAGAAGAAATTGATGAAACTGTGAGCCCATTGGATGAAAAAGATGATGAGGAGAGCGAAGAACAAAAGGAGGAAGAGCGGATTAGCTTCCCGTGCCCACCTTCTAATGAGAGTAACTCTTCAACTCATACATTGTTTAGTTTCCCTTCGTGCTTACCGGAGGATGATTGCTATGATGATTACTATGATGATTGCTATGATGATTGTTATGATCCCGTTTATTCTCTTGAAATATCCCCTTTTGATGATGCTTGCTATGCTTGTGGCCAAGATGCCAATATGAATTATGCTTATGGAGATGAACTTTCTATAGTTCCTTATGCTAAACATGAAATTGTTGCTATTGCACCCACGCATGATAGTCCTATTATCTTTTTGAATTCTCCCTACTACACTATATCACAGAAGTTTGTGCTTATTAAGGATTATATTGATGGATTGCCTTTTACCGTTGCACATGATGATTTTGATGAATGTAATATGCATATGCTTGCTGCTCCTACTTGCAATTATTATGAGAGAGGAACTATTTCTCCACCTCTCTATGTTTCCCATACTATGAAATTGCAAGAAACTGCTTATACTATGCATTGGCCTTTACTATGTGTGCATGAATTGTTCTTTTATGACATGTCGATGCATAGACAGAGAGTTAGACTTCGTTGTTGCATGATATATGTTACTGATACGTCTCCGTCATATCTACTTTTCCAAACACTTTTGCCCTTGTTTTGGACTCTAACTTGTATGATTTGAATGGAACTAACCCGGACTGACGCTGTTTTCAGCAGAATTGCCATGATGTTGTTTTTTGTGCAGAAAACAAAAGTTCTCGGAATGACCTGAAACTCCACGGAATATCTTAGAATAAATAATAAAAAATCCTCGCGAAAGATGAAGACCAGGGGGCTCACACCCTGTCCACGAGGGTGGGGGGCGTGCCCCCTCCCCCTGGGCGCGCCCCCTACCTCGTGGGCCCCCTGGAGACCCTCCGACGCCAACTCCAACTCCATATATTGGCTTTCTGGGAGAAAAAAATCAGAGAGAAGAAATCATCGCATTTTACAATACGGAGCCGCCGCCAAGCCCTAATCTCTCTCGGGAGGGCTGATCTGGAGTCCGTTCAGGGCTCCAGAGAGGGGGATTCATCGCCGTCGTCATCATCAACCATCCTCCATCACCAATTTCATGATGCTCACCACCGTGCGTGAGTAATTCCATCGTAGGCTTGCTGGACGGTGATGGGTTGGATGAGATTTATCATGTAATCGAGTTAGCCTTGTTAGGGTTTGATCCCTAGTATCCACTATGTTCTGAGATTGATGTTGCTATGACTTTGCTATGCTTAATGCTTGTCACTAGGGCCCGAGTGCCATGATTTCAGATCTAAACCTATTATGTTTTCATGAATATATGTGAGTTCTTGATCCTATCTTGCAAGTCTATAGTCACCTACTATGTGTTATGATCCGGCAACCCCGAAGTGACAATAATCGGGACCACTCCCGGTGATGACCATAGTTTGAGGAGTTCATGTATTCACTATGTGCTAATGCTTTGTTCCGGTTCTCTATTAAAAGGAGGCCTTAATATCCCTTAGTTTCCAATAGGACCCCGCTGCCACGGGAGGGTAGGACAAAAGATGTCATGCAAGTTATTTTCCATAAGCACATATGACTATATTCAGAATACATGCCTACATTACATTGATGAATTGGAGCTAGTTTTGTGTCACCCTATGTTATGACTGTTACACGACGAACCACATCGGGCATAATTATCCATCACTGATCCGGTGCCTACGAGTTTTCCGTATACTGGTTCTCGCTTATTTATTTTTCCGTTGCTACTGTTACAATCACTACGAAATACCAAAAACATCACTTTTGTCTTTACTTTTGTTACCGTTACCACCACTATCATATTACTTTGCTACTAAGCACTTTAATGCAGATACTAAGTTTCCAGGTGTGGTTGAATTGACAACTCAGCTGCTAATACTTGAGAATATTCTTTGGCTCCGCTTGCGTCGAATCAATAAATTTGGGTTGAATACTCTACCCTCGAAAACTGTTGCGATCCCCTATACCTGTGGGTTATTAGTTACCTTGTGCTCACTACTAAACTAAAAATCATTGTTAATTAAAATTGGCTTTGATATACCTTGGGATCCAGGTGGATCCATTACTTGAGAACTATATGCCTAGCTTAATGGCTTTAAAGAAAGCGCTGCCAGGGAGACAACCCGGAAGTTTTAGAGAGTCATTTATTTCTGTTGAGTGCTTTCTTATAGTTTAAAAACAAAAAATAAATAAAGAGGGGAACCTAAAACTTTTCAAAAAGGAAATTGAAAGTGAGAAAGACAAGCATTGTTGAAGTGGGAGCTAGCCTTGAACTTTGTTCATGCTCACGGAAACTTTGTGAATCTTGATTACAGAAACTTTTCATCAAAAATAATTATCCCCTTGTACAATTCCATTGTATTATAAAAATAATGTGCCAAGGTTTGCCTTTAGGATGTTTACAATGCTTGTTAGTTTGTACGGTGCAGGACAGAAATTTTGGCTGTAGTGCTCGATTTTACATTTTTAACTGGAACGTCAAATGGTTCTGATTAGTTTTTGATCTGGCTTTCTATACAACTTGTTTATTTTTCCTAATTTTGGTAGAATTTTTGGGGTACCAGAAGTATGGTGAATGTTCAGATTGCTACAGACTGTTCTGTTTTTGACAGATTCTGTTTTTGATGCATAGTTTGCTTGTTTTGATGAATCTATCAATTTATATCAGTGGATTTAAGCCATGAAAAAGTTATATTACACTAGACACAATGCAAAAATAAAATATGAATTGGCTTTCTACAATACTTAGAGTGGTGATTTGCTTTATTATACTAACGGATCTTACCGAGTTTTCTGTTGAAGTTTTGTGTGGATGAAGTGTCTAAACGAGGAGGTCTCGATATGAGGAAAAGGAAGAGAGGCAAGAGCTCAAGGTTGGGGATGCTCAAGGCACCCCAAGTAAATATTCAAGGAGACTCAAGCGTCTAAGCTTGGGGATGCCTCGGAAGGCATCCCCTCTTTCTTCAACAAGTTTCGGTATGTTTTCGAATTCGTTTCGTTCATGCATTATGTGCAAGTCTTGGAGCGTCTTCTGCATTTAGTTTTCATTTTTCTTCTATGCACCATGCTGGTATGAGATAGTCCTTGGTTGATTTATAGAATGCTCATTGCACTTCACTTAAATCTTTTGAGTATGGCTTTATAGAATGCTTCATGTGCTTCACTTATATCATTTGAAGTTTGGATTGCCTGTTTCTCTTCATATAGACAACCGCCATTTGTAGAATGCTCTTTTGCTTCACTTATATTTGTTAGAGTGTGGGCATATCTTTTGTAGAAAGAATTAAACTCTCTTGCTTCACTTATATCTTTTTAGTGAGATGACAAGAATTGGTCATTCACCTGGTTAGTCATAAAATCCTACATAAACTTGTAGATCGCTGAATATGATATGTTTGATTCCTTGCAATAGTTTTGCGATATAAAGATGGTGATATTAGAGTCATGCTAGTGGGTGGTTGTGGATTGTAGAGACACTTGTGTTGAGGTTTGCAAGTCCCGTAGCATGCACGTATGGTAACCGTTGTGTGACAAATTTGAAGCATGGGGTGTTTCTTTGATTGTCTTCCTTATGAGTGGCAGTCGGGGACGAGCGATGGTCTTTTCCTACCAATCTATCCCCCTAGGGGCATGCGTAGTAGTACTTTGCTTCGAGGGCTAATAAACTTTTGCAATAAGTATATGAGTTCTTTATGACTAATGTGAGTCCATGCATTATACGCACTTTTACCTTTCCATCATTGCTAGCCTCTTCGGTACCGTGCATTGCCCTTTCTCACCTCGAGAGTCGGTGCAAACTTCGCCGGTGCATCCAAACCCCGTGATATGATACGCTCTATGACACATAAGCCTCATTATATCTTCCTCAAAACAGCCACCATACCTACCTATTATGGCATTTCCATAGCCATTCCGAGATATATTGCCATGCAACTTCCATCATCATCATATACATGACTTGAGCATTTATTTTCATATTGCTTTGCATGATCGTAAGATAGCTAGCATGATGTTTTCATGGCTTGTCCATTTTTGATGTCATTGCTTCGCTAGATCATTGCACATCCCGGTACACCGCCGGAAGCATTCATATAGAGTCATATCTTTGTTCTAGTATCGAGTTGTAGTATTGAGTTGTAAGTAAATAAAAGTGTGATGATCATCATTATAGAGCATTGCCCCATAAAAAAATAGAAAAAAAGAAAAAAATAAAAAAAGAAAAAAGGGGAAGGCCAAAGAAGCCTAAATAAAAAAAGGGGGCCAAAGAAGCCCACACAAAAAGAAAAAAAAGAAAAAAAGAAAAAAAGAAAAAAGGGGCAATGTTACTATCCTTTTTCCACACTTGTTCTTCAAAGTAGCACCATGTTCTTCATATAGATTGTCTCCTATGTTGTCACTTTCATATACTAGTGGGAATTTTCATTATAGAACTTGGCTTGTATATTCCAACGATGGGCTTCCTCAAATGCCCTAGGTCTTCATAAGTAAGCAAGTTGGATGCACACCCACTTAGTTTCTTTTGTTGAGCTTTCATACACTTATAGCTCTAGTGCATCCGTTGCATGGAAATCCCTACTCCTCACATTGACATCAATTGATGGGCATCTCCATAGCCCGTTGATTAGCCGCGTCGATGTGAGACTTTCTCCCTTTTGTCTTCTCCACATAACCTCCATCATTATATTCTATTCCACCTATAGTGCTATATCCATGGCTTGCGCTCATGTATTGCGTGAGGGTTGAAAAAGCTGAAGCGCGTTAAAAAGTATGAACCAATTGCTCGGCTCATCATCGGGGTTGTGCATGATGGGAGCATTTTGTGTGACGAAAATGAAGCATGGCCAAACTGTATGATTTTGTAGGGATAAGCTTGCTTTGGCCTTGTTGTTTTGAAAAGACATGATTGCTTTATTGGTACGCTCGAAGTATTATTGTTTTTATGTCAAATGATAGACTATTGCTTTGAATCACTCGTGTCTTAATATTTATGCCATGATTAGACATATGATCAAGATTATGCTAGGTAGCATTCCACATAAAAAATTATCTTTTTTATCATTTACCTACTCGAGGACGAGGAGGATTTAAGCTTGGGGATGCTGATACGTCTCTGTTGTATCTATAATTTTGATTGTTCCATGCCAATATTATTCAACTTTTATATACTTTTGGCAATTTTTTATACTATTTTTTGGGACTAACATATTGATCCAGTGCCCAGTGCCAGTTCCTGTCTGTTGCATGTTTTTTGTTTCGCAGAAACCCAATATCAAACGGTATAAAAACGGACGGAGATTTTTTTTTGGAATATTTATGATTTTTGGGAAGTAAAATCAACGCAAAACAGTGTCCAGGGTGGCCACGAGACAGGGGGCCGCGCCCCCGGGAGGCAGGCGCGCCCTGGGCTCTCGTGGGCCACCCATAAGGCGGTTGACGCTCTTCTTTTGGCGCAAGAAAACTAATTTTATGAGAAAGATCTGGGCGAAATTTTCACCCCAATCGGAGTTATGGATCTCCAAATATAAAGGAAATGGTGAAGGGATAGAAACAGAGAACGCAAAAACAGAGAGATAGATCCAATCTCGGAGGGGCTCTCGCCCCTCCCACGCCATGGGAGCCAAGGACCAGAGGGGAAACCCTTCTCCCATCTAGGGAGGAGGTCAAGGAAGAAGAAGAAGAAGAAGGGGGCCTCTCTCCCCCTTGCTTCCGGTGGCGCCGGAGCGCTGCCGGGGGCCATCATCATCACCGCGATCTTCACCAACACCACCGTCATCTTCACCAACATCTCTATCACCTTCTAATACGTCCATTTTGCATCATGCTTTTATGACAATATTTATTGCATTATGGGATGTTATTTCACGTTATGTCACAATACTTATGGCTATTCTCTCTTATTTTACAAGGTTTACATGAAGAGGGAGAATGCCGGCAGCTGGAATTCTGGGATGAAAAAGGAGCAAATATTGGAGGCCTATTCTGCGCAACTCCAAAAGTCCTGAAACTCCACGGAATATCTTAAAAGAAATAAAGAAAAATCGTCGCCAAAGATGAAGGCCAAGGGGCCACACCCTGCTCACGAGGGTGGGGGGCACCCCCCTGGGCGCGCCCCTACCTCGTGAGCCCCCTGGTGGCTCTCCGACGCCCATCTTCTCCTTTATGAAGTCTTTCGATGAGAAAAAAAATAAAAAGCAACCTTTCAGGACGAGACTCCGGCGCCACGAGGCGGAACCTTGGCGGAACCAATCTAGGGCTCCGGCAGAGCTGTTCTGCCGGGGACACTTCCCTCCGGGAGGGGGAAATCATCACCATCATCATCACCAATGCTCCTCTCATCGGGAGAGGGCAATCTCCATCAACATCTTCACTAGAACCATCTCATCTCCAAACCCTAGTTCATCTCTTGTATCCAATTCTTGTCTCCAAGTCCGGGATTGGTGCTAGTAGGTTGCTAGTAGTGTTGATTACTCCTTGTAGTTGATGCTAGTTGGTTTATTTGGTGGAATATCATATGTTCAGATCCTATATGCACATTATTACCCCTCTGATTATGAACATGAATATGCTTTGTGAGTAGTTACGTTTGTTCCTGAGGACAAGGGAGAAGTCTTGCTACTAGTAGTCATGTGAATTTGGTATTCGCTCGATATTTTGATAAGATGTATGTTGTCTAGCCTCTAGTGGTGTTATGTGAACGTCGACTACATAACACTTCACCATTATTTGGGCCTAGAGGAAGGCATTGGGAAGTAATAAGTAGATGATGGGTTGCTAGAGTGATAGAATCTTAAACCCTAGTTTATGTGTTGCTTCGTAAGGGGCTGATTTGGATCCATATGTTTCATGCTATGGTTAGGTTTACCTTAATACTTTTGTTGTAGTTGCGGGCGCTTGCAATAGAGGTTAATCATAAGTGGGATGCTTGTTCAAGTAAGAAGAGCACCCAAGCACCGGTCCACCCACATATCAAACTATCAAAGTACCTAACGCGAATCATATGAGCATGATGAAAACTAGCTTGACGATATTCCCATGTGTCCTCGGGAGTGCTTTTCCTATTATAAGAGTTTGTCCAGGCTTGTACTTTGCTACAAAAAGGATTGGGCCACCTTGCTACACTTTATTTACTTTTGTTACTTGTTGCTCGTTACAATTTATCTTATCACAAAACTATCTGTTACCACTTATTTCAGTACTTGCAGAAAATACCTTGATGAAAACTGCTTATCATTTCCTTCTGCTCCTCGTTGGGTTCGACACTCTTACTTATTGAAAGGACTACGATAGATCCCCTATACTTGTGGGTCATCAAGACTCTTTTCTGGCGCCGTTTCCGGGGAGTGAAGCGCCTTTGGTAGGTGGAATTTGGTAAGGAAAAATTTATATAGTGTGCTGAAATTTTCTTTCACTTGTTACTATGGAAAGTAATTGCCTAAGGGGCTTGTTCGGGGTATCTTCACCCCGTCCAGTAGAGCAAAGAGTTGCTCCTCAACCTACTCAACCTACTCAACCTATTGAAAATGAAACTCCTTTTGAGATTCCTTCGGGTTTGATGGAAAAACTGCTAGCTAACACTTTTACAGGAGATGGAACAAAGCATCCTGATGAACATCTACGATATGTGGATGATGTTTGTGGACTATTTAAGCTTGCAGGTATACCCGATGATGATGTTAAGAAGAAGGCTTTCCCTTTATCTTTGAAGGGAGACGCATTGACATGGTACAGGCTATGTGATGATATGAGATCATGGAACTATAAAAGATTGAAATTGGAATTTCATCAAAAGTATTACCCTATGCATCTTGTTCATCTTGATCGCAATTATATATATAATTTTTGGCCTCGCGAAGGAGAAAGCATCGCTCAAGCTTGGGGGAGGCTTAAATCAATGTTATATTCATGCCCCAATCATGAGCTCGCAAGAGAAGTGATTATGCAAAGTTTTTATGCTCGGCTTTCTGAAAACAATCGCACCATGCTCGATACTTCTTGTGCTGGCTCTTTTATGATGAAGGCTATTGAATTTAGATGGAATTTATTGGATAGAATTAAACGCAACTCTGAAGATTGGGACCTCGACGAAGGTAAGGAGTCAGGTATGACACCTAAGTTTGATTGTGTTAAATCTTTTATGGATACCGATATTTTCCGTAAGTTTAGCACTAAATATGGACTTGACTCTGAGATAGTAGCTTCTTTCTGTGAATCTTTTGCTACTTATGTTGATCTCCCCAAGGAGAAGTGGTTTAAATATCATCCTCCCATAGAAGTAAAAGTAGCTGCACCTATTAAAGTTGAAGAAAAGACTGTCACGTATAATGATCCTATTGTTCCCACTTCTTATGTTGAGAAACCGCCTTTCCCTGTTAGAATGAAGGATCATGCGAAAGCTTCAACTGTTGTTTGTAAAAGCAATATTAGAACTTATACACCTCGTGAGCAAGTCAAAGTAGAACCCAATATTGCTATTGTTAAAGATCTCTTGTCTGATAATATTGATGGGCATGTTATTCAATTCTAGGGTGAAACTGCTAGAATTGCTAAACCTTGTGATAGAGATAAACATAGACATGTGGTAGGCATGCCTGTTATTTCTGTTAAAATAGGAGATCATTGTTATCATGGCTTATGTGATATGGGTGCTAGTGCTAGTGTAATACCCATTGACTTATACAAAGAAATTATGCATGATATTGCACCTGCTGGGTTAGAAGAAATTGATGTTACAATTAAACTTGCCAATAGAGATACTATTTCACCAGTGGGAATTGTTAGAGATGTTGAAGTCTTGTGTGGGAAAACCAAATATCCCACTGATTTTCTTGTTCTTGGTTCTCCACAAGATAGCTTTTGTCCCATTATATTTGGTAGACCCTTCTTGAATACTGTTAATGCTACGGTAGACTGCAAAAAGAATGTTGTTACTGTTGGCTTGGATGATATGGTTCATGAGTTTAATTTCTCTAAATTTAGTAAACAACATCGTGAGGAAGAATTGCCTAGTAAAGATGAGATTATTGGTCTTGCTTCTTTTGCTGTACCTCCTAGTGATCCTTTAGAACACTATTTGCTAGACCATGAAAATGATATGTTCATGAATGAAAGAAGGGAAATAGATGAAGTATTCTTTAAACAGGAACCTATTCTGCAACACAATTTGCCTGTTGAAATCCTAGGGGATCCTCCTCCACCCAAGGGTGATCCCGTGTTTGAGCTTAAACCGTTGCCTGATAATCTTAAATATGCTTATCTTGATGAAAAGAAAATATATCCTGTTATTATTAGTGCTAACCTTTCAGAACATGAAGAAGAAAGATTATTGAAAACTCTGAAGAAGCACCGTGCTGCTATTGGATATACTCTGGATGATCTTAAGGGCATCAGTCCCACTCTATGTCAACATAAAATAAATTTGGAAGCTGATGCGAAACCAGTTTGTGATCCTCAACGAAGTTTGAATCCTAAAATGAAAGAAGTGGTAAGAAAGGAAATACTCAAGCTTCTGGAGACAGGTATAATTTATCCCGTTGCTGATAGTCAGCGGGTAAGTCCTGTCCATTGTGTCCCTAAGAAGGGAGGTATTACTGTTGTCCCTAATGATAAAGATGAATTGATTCCACAAAGAATCATCACAGGTTATAGGATGGTAATTGATTTCCGCAAATTAAATAAGGCTACTAAGAAAGATCATTACCCCTTACCTTTTATTGATCAAGTGCTAGAAAGATTATGCAAACATACACACTATTGCTTTCTAGATGGTTATTCCGTTTTTTCTCAAATACCTGTGTTGGCTAAAGATCAATCAAAGCCTACTTTTACATGCCCTTTTGGTACTTTTGCTTATAGACGTATGCCTTTCGGTTTATGTAATGCACCTGCTACCTTTCAAAGATGCATGATGGCTATATTCTCTGACTTATGCTAGAAAATTTGTGAGGTTTTCATGGACGACTTTTCCATCTATGGTTCCTCTTTTGATGATTGCTTGAGAAATCTTGCTCGAGTTTCGCAGAGATGTGAAGAAACTAATCTTGTCTTGAATTGCGAAAAGTGCCACTTTATGGTTAATGAAGGTATTGTCTTGGGGCACAAAGTTTCTGAAAGAGGTATTGAAGTTGATAAAGCCAAGGTTGATGCTATTGAAAAGATGCCATGTCCCAAGGACATCAAAGTTATAAGAAGTTTCCTTGGTCACGCCGGATTTTATAGGAGGTTCATTAAGGACTTCTCAAAAATCTCTCAGCCTTTGACTAATTTATTACAAAAAGATGTACCATTTGTCTTTGATGATGATTGTGTAGAAGCATTTGAAATACTTAAGAAGGCATTAGTCTCTACACCTGTTGTTCAGCCACCTGATTGGAATTTACCTTTTGAAATTATGTGTGATGCTAGTGATTATGCTGTAGGTGCTGTTCTAGGGCAAAGAGTCGATAAAAATTAAATGTTATCCATTATGCTAGTAAGACTCTAGACAGTGCTCAAAGAAATTATGCTACTACCGAAAAGGAACTTTTAGCAGTTGTGTTTGCTTGTGATAAGTTTAGACCTTATATTGTTGATTCTAAAGTAACTATTCACACTGATCATGCTGCTATTAAATATCTTATGGAAATGAAAGATGCAAAACCTAGACTCATTAGATGGGTTCTCCTGCTGCAAGAATTTGATTTGCATATTGTTGATAGAAAGGGAGCTGAGAACCCCGTTGCAGACAACTTGTCTAGGTTAGAGAACGTTCTTGATGACCCACTACTATTGATGATAGCTTTCCTGATGAACAATTAAATGTCATAAGCACTTCTCGTAGCACTCCTTGGTATGCTGATTATGCTAATTATATTGTTGCTAAATTTATACCACCTAGCTTCACATACCAACAAAAGAAAAAGTTTTTCTATGACTTGCGACATTACTTTTGCGATGACCCACATCTTTATAAAGAAGGAGTAGATGGTGTTATTAGACACTGTGTACCTGAGCATGAACAGGAACAGATCCTATGCAAGAGTCACTCCGAAGCTTATGGAGGACACCACGCTGGAGATAGAACTGCACATAAGGTACTGCAATCCGGTTTTTATTGGCCTACTCTCTTCAAGGATGCCCGTAAGTTTGTTTTGTCTTGCGATGAATGTCAAAGAATTGGTAATATTAGTAGACGTCAAGAAATGCCCATGAATTATTCACTTGTTATTGAACCATTTGATGTTTGGGGCTTTGATTATATGGGACCTTTTCCTGCCTCTAATGGATATACTCATATTTTAGTTGCTGTTGATTACGTTACTAAGTGGGTAGAGGCTATTCCAACTAGTAATGCTGATCATAACACTTCTATTAAAATGCTTAAGGAAGTTATTTTTCCGAGGTTTGGAGTCCCTAGATATTTAATGACTGATGGTGGTTCACACTTTATTCATGGTGCTTTCCGTAAGATGCTTGCTAAATACGATGTTAATCATAGAATTGCATCTCCATATCACCCGTAGTCTAGTGGTCAGGTAGAATTGAGCAATAGAGAGCTGAAATTAATTTTGCAAAAGACTGTCAATAGGTCTAGAAAGAATTGGTCCAAGAAACTGGATGACGCATTATGGGCCTATAGAACTGCATATAAAAATCCTATGGGTATGTCTCCGTATAAAATGGTTAAAGGAAAAGCTTGTCACTTACCTCTCGAACTAGAACATAAGGCATACTGGGCTATTAAAGAGCTCAACTACGATTTCAAACTTGCAGGTGAGAAGAGGTTATTTGATATTAGCTCACTTGATGAATGGAGAACCCAAGCTTATGAAAATGCCAAGTTGTTTAAAGAAAAAGTCAAAAGATGGCATGACAAAAGGATACAAAAGCGTGAGTTTAATGTAGGTGATTATGTATTGCTATACAACTCTCGTTTAAGTTTTTTTGCAGGAAAACTTCTCTCCAAATGGGAAGGTCCCTACGTTATCGAGGAGGTCTATCGTTCCGGTGCCATAAAAATCAACAGCTTTGCAGGCACAAATCCGAAGGTGGTAAACGGTCAAAGGATTAAACACTATATTTCAGGTAATCCCATAAACGTTGAAACTAATATTATTGAAATCGTAACCCCAGAGGAATACATAAGGGACACTTTCCAGCCCGTTTCAGACTCTGAAAAGGAATAGGTATGTGGTACAGTAAGTAAACCGACTCCAAAACAATTTTTAAGGCAATATTTCTCCGTTTTGGAATATTTAGAAAAATAGAAAAAATAAGTAGCAGCCCGGGGAGGACACGAAGCCTCCACGAGGGTGGAGGGCGCGCCCTACCCCCTGGGTGCGCCCCCTACCTCGTGAGCACCTCGTGTGCCCTTGGGACTCCGTTTTCTTGCATGATACGTATATACTCCCGAAGGTTTTGACTCTCGTATCACGCAAATATCCTCTGTTTTTGTTTCGAGCTGTTTTTCTGATAGGTCTAGATCATTATGACGACCCCAAGTGCTTCCAAGGACAAGTTCTTCGAAAAGGTTATCAACCCTTACCTCGCGGAGGTGCTGCGACACCCTCAAACCATTGAGATGCGTGATGGGTTGCTGCACATCCGCGATGTTGAGGGACCAAAGGGAATCGGAAGCATGGAGTCAAGGCTCGAAGCAATGGAGCAACAAGTTTTCAAGTGCCAGGGGATGCTGGAGCGTGGAATCAACGCTACCCACAAGATGCTCGCGCAGTTCACCAACAACTACGAGCCGGATGCCAAGAAGACCGAGGAGGCCATCTTCAAGCTACATGAGAAGATCGAGCACCTCCAAGCCCAAATCTATGATCTGCAAAACCAAAACTGTGAGTATGAATATAGATTCAAAAGGATGAGTTTGGCTGCATATTTGAGGATTCCGGAGACTCGATCATCCTTCTATGATGGTGAGCCTATGCCATGGAAGGTGGACGACAAGCTCGCATCATCAACAACACCTCCACCACCAACAACAAAGAAGGAGACATAATCACATGGGTATGGGCACTCCCCTTGGCAACTGCCAAGCTTGGGGGAGGTGCCCTGGTATCATATCACCATCACAACTCCTATCTTTACCGTTTTTCGTAGTTCGATCCTTTTAGTAGTATCTTGATTTAGTAGAATAAAGTCATGGCATGATCTAGTTTTGAGTTTTGCTTTATGATCCTTCCTTGTAATCGAGTCCGTGAGCTATATAATAAAGATTAGTGTTGAGTCAAGGGCTTGAGTATTTTGCCATGATCTTGGGCGAATAGAAGAAAATAATAAAAAGAATCAAAGAGTTCATATTGATCTTAGTGAAAGTAATGACTTCACATAGAAAGAGTATGATGATTAAAGGTTGTTTGGAGTTTGCAAATATAGCTTTGGTCATCGTTGCAATTAATAGGAAGTAATAAGGAAAGAGAGGTTTCACATATAGATATATTATCATTGACATCTTTTATGATTGGGAGCACTCATTAAAATATGACATGCTAAAGAGTTGATGTTGGACAAGGAAGACAACATAATGAGTTATGTTTTCTTACATCTGAGATAAAGTATGTTGTCATGGATCCTCTAACGTGTTGAGCTTGCCTTTCCCCCTGATGCTAGCCAAATTCTCAGCACCAAGTAGAAATACTACTTGTGCTTCCAAATACCCTTAAACCAGTTTTGCCATGAGAGTCCACCATATCTACCTATGGATTGAGTAAGATCCTTCAAGTAAGTTGTCATCGGTGTAAGCAATAAAAATTTCTCTCTAAATATGCATGACTTATTAGTGCGGAGAAATAAACTTTGTACGAACTTGTTGTGGACGCAATAAAAGCGGCAGACTGCATAATAAAGGTTCACATACAAGGGGCAATATAAAGTGACGTTCTTTTGCATTAAGATTTTGTGCATCAACCCTAAATGCGCATGACAACCTCTGCTTCCCTCTGCCAAGGGCCTATCTTTTATTATTATCCTCTACCTTATGCAAGAGTCACGGTGATCTTCACCTTTCCTTTTTCATTTTATCCTTTGGCAAGCTCAGCATGTTGGAAAGAACATGATATATATATATATATATCTAATTGGATGTGGGGGAGCATGAATTATTATTGTTGACATTACCCTTGAGGTAAAAGGTTGTGGGGCAAAACTATAAGCCCCTATCTTCCTCTGTGTCCGATTAAAACTCCGTAACAACAAGTATTGCGTGAGTGTTAGCAATTATGAAGGACTAAGTGATAGTTGAGTATGTGGACTTGCTTTTAAGCTCTTACATAGACTCTTTCCGATGTTATGATAAATTGCAATTGCTTCAATGACTGAGGTTATAATTTATTGGTGCTCAATAAGGTTTCTAATTCATACTTTGGCTTTGTGAAAAGATCATCACTTGAACATGAGTAATCATATGACAAAATCTATTTATGTTGCTGTTATGAAAATAATCATGATGCCTTCATGTCTGTATTTTATTTTTTATCGACGCCTCTACCTCTAAACACGAGGACATATTTATTGTTATCGGCTTTTCTCTTGAGGACAAGCGAGGTCTAAGCTTGGGGGAGTTGATACGTCCATTTTGCATCATGCTTTTATGACAATATTTATTGCATTATGGGCTGTTATTTCACGTTATGTCACAATACTTATGGCTATTCTCTCTTATTTTACAAGGTTTACATGAATAGGGAGAATGCCGGCATATGGAATTCTGGGCTGGAAAAGGAGCAAATATTGGAGGCCTATTCTGCGCAACTCCAAAAGTCCTAAAACTCCACGGAATATCTTAAAAGAAATAAAGAAAAATCGTTGCCAAAGATGAAGGCTAGGGGCCCACACCCTGCTCACGAGGGTGGGGAGCGCGCCCCCCTGGGCGTGCCCCCCTACCTCGTGGGCCCCTTGGTGGCTTTCCGATGCCCATCTTCTCCTATATGAAGTCTTTCGATGAGAAAAAAAATAAAAAGCAACCTTTTGGGACGAGACTCCGCCGCCACGAGGCGGAACCTTGGCGGAACCAATCTAGGGTTCCGGCAGAGCTGTTCTGCCGGGGACACTTCCCTCCGGGAGGGGGAAATCATCACCATCATCATCACCAACGCTCCTCTCATCGGGAGAGGGCAATATCCATCAACATCTTCACCAGCACCATCTCATCTCCAAACCCTAGTTCATCTCTTGTATCCAATTCTTGTCTCCAAGTCCGGGATTGGTGCTAGTAGGTTGCTAGTAGTGTTGATTACTCCTTGTAGTTGATGCTAGTTGGTTTATTTGGTGGAAGATCATATGTTCAGATCCTATATGCACATTATTACCCCTCTGATTATGAACATGAATATGCTTTGTCAGTAGTTATGTTTGTTCCTGAGGACAAGGGAGAAGTCTTGCTACTAGTAGTCATGTGAATTTGGTATTCGTTCGATATTTTGATAAGATGTATGTTGTCTAGCCTCTAGTGGTGTTATGTGAACGTCGACTACATAACACTTCACCATTATTTGGGCCTAGAAGAAGGCATTGGGAAGTAATAAGTAGATGATGGGTTGCTAGAGTGACAGAAGCTTAAACCCTAGTTTATGCGTTGCTTCGTAAGGGTCTGATTTGGATCCATATGTTTCATGCTATGGTTAGGTTTACATTAATACTTTCGTTGTAGTTGTGGATGCTTGCAATAGAGGTTAATCATAAGTGGGATGCTTGTTCAAGTAGAACAGCACCCAAGCACCGGTCCACCCACATATCAAACTATCAAAGTACCGAACGTGAATCATATGAGCGTGATGAAAACTAGTTTGACGATATTCCCATGTGTCCTCGGGAGCGCTTTTCCTATTATAAGAGTTTGTCCAGGCTTATCCTTTGCTACAAAAAGGATTGGGCCACCTCGCTGGACTTTATTTACTTTTGTTACTTGTTGCTCGTTACAATTTATCTTATCACAAAACTATCTGTTACCACTTATTTCAGTACTTGCAGAAAATACCTTGCTGAAAACTGCTTATCATTTCCTTCTGCTCCTCGTTGGGTTCGACACTCTTACTTATCGAAAGGACTACGATAGATCCCCTATACTTGTGGGTCATCAGCTTCCCCCTTCTATATTCAGCGGTCCACTCTCCCGCATCCTGCTGTACCCTCTACTTGAACATGGTGCTTTATGCTTCATATTATTTTCCAATGATGTGTTGCCATCCTATGATGTCTGAGTAGATTTTCATTGTCCTATCGGTGATTGATGAATTGCTATGATTGGTTTGAGTTGCATGTTTTATTATGGGTGCTGTCCTATGGTGCCCTCCGTGTCGCGCAAGCGTGAGGGATTCCCGCTGTAGGGTGTTGCAATGTGTTCATGACTCGCTTATAGTGGGTTGCATGAGTGACTGAAACACAAACCCGAGTAAGGGGATTGTTGCGTATGGAATAAAGGGGACTTAATGCTTTAATTCTATGGTTGTGTTTTACCTTAATGAATCTTTAGTAGTTGCGGATGCTTGCTAGAGTTCCAATCATAAGTGCATATGATCCAAGTAGAGAAAGTATGTTAGCTTATGCCTCTCCCTCAAATAGAATTGCAATAGTGATTACCGGTCTAGTAACATAGTCAATTGCTTAGGGACAATTTCACAACTCTTACCACCAGTTTTCCACACTCGCTATATTTACTTTATTACATATTTATTTAAACAGCCCCTACTTTTTATTTACGTGCTCTTTATTATCTTGCAAACCTATCCTATCACACCTACAAAGTACTTCTAGTTTCATACTTGTTCTAGGTAAAGCGAACGTCAAGCGTGCATAGAGTAGTATCTGTGGCCGATAGGACTTGAGAGAGTATTTGTTCTACCTTAAGCTCCTCGTTGGGTTCGACACTCTTACTTATCGAAAGAGGCTACAACTACCCCGTATACTTGCGGGTCATCACTCGCTGACAGAACTATTTCCCTCCATCTTACAACTGTAGAACTTGTCGGAGACTTCATATCTCTCGACCCGGGCATGATCTTGGAAAACCATTTTCAGTTCTTGGAACATCTCATATGCTCCGTGTTGCTCAAAACGCTTTTGGAGCCCCGGTTCTAAGTTGTAAAGCATGCCACACTGAACAAGGGAGTAATCATCAACACGCGACTGCCAAGCGTTCATGACGTCTTGGTTCGCTGGGGCGGGTGCTTAACCTAGCGGTGCTTCTAGGACATATGCTTTCTTGGCAGCTATGAGGATGATCCTCAGGTTCCGGACCCAGTTCGTATAGTTGCTGCCATCATCTTTCAGCTTGGTTTTCTCTAGGAACGCGTTGAAGTTGAGGTTGACATGAGCATGGGCCATTTGATCTACAAGACATTTTGCAAAGGATTTAGACTAAGTTCATGATAATTAAGTTCATCTAATCAAATTATTTAATGAACTCCCAATTAGATAGACATCCCTCTAGTCATCTAAGTGATACATGATCCGAGTCAACTAGACCGTGTCCGATCATCACGTGAGACGAACTAGTCATCATCGGTGAACATCTCATGTTGATCGTATCTTCTATACGACTCATGTTCGGCCTTTCGGTCTCTTGTGTTCTGAGGCCATGTCTGTACATGCTAGGCTCGTCAAGTCAACCTAAGTGTTTTGCATGTGTAAATCTGGCTTACACCCGTTGTATGTGAACATTAGGATCTATCACACCTGATCATCACGTGGTGCTTTGAAACAACGAACTTTCGCGACGGCGCATAGTTAGGGGGAACACTTTCTTGAAATTGTCATGAGGGATCATCTTATTTACTACCGTCGTTCTAAGCAAATAAGATGCAAAAACATGATAAACATCACATGCAATCAAATAGTGACATGATATGGCCAATATCATTTTGCTCCTTTGATCTCCATCTTCGGGGCGCCATGATCATCATCGTCACCGGCATGACACCATGATCTCCATCATCATGATCTCCATCATCGTGTCCCCATGAATTTGTTCGCCAACTATTACTTCTACTACTATGGCTAATGGTTTAGCAAAGAAGTAAAGTAATTACATGGCGTTATTCAGTGACATGCAGGTCATACAATAAATAAAGACAACTCCTATGGCTCCTGCCGGTTGTCATACTCATCGACATGCAAGTCGTGATTCCTATTACAAGAACATGATCAATCTCATACATCACATATATTTCATTCATCACATCCTTTTGGCCATATCACATCACAAGGCATATGCTACAAAAACAAGTTAGACGTCCTCTAATTGTTGTTGCAAGTTTTTACGTGGCTGCTATAGGGTTCTAGCAAGAACGATTCTTACCTACGCCAAAACCACAACGTGATATGCCAATTTCTATTTACCCTTCATAAGGACACTTTTCATCGAATCTGATCCGACTAAAGTGGGAGAGACAGACACCCGCTAGCCACCTTATGCAACTAGTGCATGTCAGTCGGTGGAACCTGTCTCGCGTAAGCGTACGTGTAAGGTCGGTCTGGGCCGCTTCATCCCATGATGCCGTTGAAACAAGATAAGACTAGTAGTGGCAATTAAATTGACAAAATCTACGCCCACAACAAAATTATGTTCTACTCGTGCAAAGAAACTACGCATAGACCTAGCTCTGATACCACTATTGGGGAACGTTGCAGAAAATAAAAAAATTCTACGCATCACCAAGATCAATCTATGGAGTCATCTAGCAACGAGAGATAGGAGTGCATCTACATACCCTTGTAGATCGCGAGCGGAAGCGTTCAAGAGAATGGGGTTGATGGAGTCGTACTCGTTGAGATCCAAATCACCGATGATCCTAGCGCCGAATGGACGGCACCTCCGCGTTCAACACACGTACGGTTGGGAGAGATGTCTCCTCCTTCTTGATCCAGCAAGGGGGAAGGAGAGGTTGATGGAGATCCAGCAGCACGACGGCGTGGTGGTGGAAGTAGCGGGGATCTCGGCAGGGCTTCGCCAAGCTCAACGAGAGGGAGAGGTGT
>NC_041389.1:674819150-674848308 GCF_002162155.2 Triticum dicoccoides
GGGGGAGGGAGGCGCCAGGTGCTTGGGTGAGCATCCCTCCCACCCTCCTCTTTACATAGGGGCCCAGGGGGTGGGGGCGCCGGCCCCCTAGAGATCCAATCTCAAGGGAGGGGGGCCAAAGGGGGGGACTTGCCCCCCAAGTCAGGTGGGGCGCCCCCCACCCCCTTGGTTTCCAACCCTAGGCACAAGGGGAGGCCCAAGGGGGGCGCACCAGCCCACCAGGGGCTGGTTCCCTTCCCACTTCAGCCCATGGGCCCCTCCGGGATAGGTGGCCCCACCCGGTGGACCCCCGGGACCCTTCCGGTGGTCCCGGTACAATACCGGTGACCTCCGAAACTTTCCCGGTGGTGGAAACTGGACTTCCTATATACAAATCTTCACCTCCGGATCATTCCGGAACTCCTCGTGACGTCCGGGATCTCATCCATGACTCCAAACAAATTTTGGGTTACCGAATACTAATATCTCTACAACCCTAGCGTCATCGAACCTTAAGTGTGTAGACCCTACGGGTTTGGGAGACACGCAGACATGACCGAGACGACTCTCCGGTCAATAACCAACAGCGGGATCTGGATACCCATGTTGGCTCCCACATGCTCCTCGATGATCTCATCGGATGAACGAAGATGTCGAGGATTCAAGTAATCCCGTATTCAATTCCCTTTGTCAATCGGTACGTTACTTGCCCGAGATTCGATTGTCGGTATCCCAATACCTCGTTCAATCTCGTTACTGGCAAGTCACTTTACTCGTTGCGTAATGCATGATCCCGTGACCAACTACTTGGTCACATTGAGCTCATTATGATGATGCATTATCGAGTGGGCCCAGAGATACCTCTCCATCATACGGAGTGACAAATCCCAGTCTCCATTCATGTCAACCCAACATAGACTTTCGGAGATACCTGTAGTGTACGTTTATAGTCACCCAGTTACTTGTGAAGTTTGGTACACCCAAAGCACTCCTACGGTATCCGGGAGTTACACAATCTCATGGTCTAAGAAACTGATACTTGACATTAGAAAAGCTTTAGCAAACAAACTACACGATCTTTGTGCTATGCTTAGGATTGGGTCTTGTCCATCACATCATTCTCCTAATGATGTGATCCCGTTATAAATGACATCCAATGTCCATAGTCAGGAAACCATGACTATCTGTTGATCAACGAGCTAGTCAACTAGAGGCTCACTAGGGACATGTTGTGGTCTATGTATTCACACATGTATCATTGTTTCCGGTTAATACAATTATAGCATGAACAATAGACAATTATCACGAACAAGGAAATATAATAATAATCATTTTATTATTGCCTCTAGGGCATATTTCCAATAGTCTCCCACTTGCACTAGAGTCAATAATCTAGTTACACTGTGATGAATCGAACACCCATAGAGTTCTAGTGTTGATCATGTTTTGCTCGCGGAAGAGGTTTAGTCAACAGATCTGCGACATTCAGATCCGTATGCACTTTGAAAATATCTATGTCTCCATCTTGAACATTTTCACGAATGGAGTTGAAGCGACGCTTGATGTGCCTAGTCTTCTTGTGAAACCTGGGCTCCTTGGCAAGGGCAATGGCTCCAGTGTTGTCACAGAAGAGAGTGATCGACCCCGACGCATTGGGAATAACTCCTAGGTCGGTGATGAACTCCTTCATCCAGATTGCTTCATGCGCTGCCTCCGAGGCTGCCATGTACTCCGCTTCACATGTAGATCCCGCCACGATGCTCTGCTTGCTGCTGCACCAGCTTACTGCCCCACCATTCAAAATATACACGTATCCGGTTTGTGACTTGGAGTCATCCAGATCTATGTTGAAGCTAGCATCGATGTAACCCTTAATTACGAGCTCTTCGTCACCTCCATAAATGAGAAACATATCCTTAGTACTTTTCAGGTACTTCAGGATATTCTTGACCGCTGTCCAGTGTTCCATGCCCGGATTACTTTGGTGTCTTGCAACCAAACTCACGGCAAGGTTTACATCAGGTCTGGTACATAGCATGGCATACATAATAGACCCTATGGACAAGGCATAGGGTATGACACTCATCTTTTCTTTATCTTCTGTCGTGGTTGGGGATTGAGCTGAGCTCAATTTCAAGTAGGCCTTTATGCTGTCCAAAAGTTCTATATCATTTCCCATCAAAAGTATGTCATCCACATATAATATGAGAAATGCTACAGAGCTCCCACTCACTTTCTTGTAAACGCAGGCTTTTCCATAAGTCTGCATAAACCCAAATGCTTTGATCATCTCATCAAAGCAAATGTTCCAACTCTCAGATGCTTGCACCAGCCCATAAATGGATTGTTGGAGCTTGCATACCTTGTTAGCATTCTTAGGATCGACAAAACCTTCCGACTGCATCATATACAGTTCTTCCTTAAGATAGCCGTTAAGGAATGCCGTTTTGACGTCCATTTGCCATATCTCATAATCATAGTATGCGGCAATTGCTAACATGATTCAGATGGACTTCAGCTTCGCTACGGGAGAGAAAGTCTCATCATAGTCAACCCCTTGAACTTGCCGATAACCCTTAGCGACAAGTCGAGCTTTATAGATGGTAACATTACCATCCGCGTCCGTCTTCTTCTTAAAGATCCATTTATTTTATATCGCTCGCCGATCATCGGGCAAGTCTGTCGAAGTCCATACTTTGTTTTCATAAATGGATCCTATCTCGGATTTCATGGCTTCAAGCCATTTGTTGGAATCTGGGCCCGCCATCGCTTCATCATACTTCGAAGGTTCACCGTTGTCTAACAACATGATTTCCAGGACAGGGTTGCCATACCACTCTGGTGTGGAACGTGTCCTTGTGGACCTACGAAGTTCAGTAGTAACTTGATCCGAAGTACCTTGATCATCATCATTAATTTCCTCTCTAGTCGGTGCAGGCACCACAGGAACATCTTCCTGAGCTGCGCTACTTACCGGTTCAAGAGGTAGTACTTCATCAAGTTCCACTTTCCTCCCACTTACTTCTTTCGAGAGAAACTCTTTCTCCAGAAAGGACCTGTTCTTGGCAACAAAGACCTTGCCTTCGGATCTGAGGTAGAAGGTATACCCAATGGTTTCCTTAGGGTATCCTATGAAGACGCATTTTTCCGACTTGGGTTCGAGCTTTTCAGGTTGAAGTTTCTTGACATAAGCATCGCATCCCGAAACTTTTAGAAACGACAGCTTAGGTTTCTTTCCAAACCATAATTCATACGGCGTCGTCTCAACGGATTTAGACGGTGCCCTATTTAAAGTGAATGTAGCTGTCTCTAAAGCGTATCCGCAAAATGATAGCGGTAAGTTGGTAAGAGACATCATAGACCGCACCATATCCAGTAGAGTGCGATTACGACGTTTGGACACACCGTTACGCTGAGGTGTTCCAGGCGGCGTGAGTTGTGAAACAATTCCACATTTCCTTAAGTGTGTACCAAAATCGTGACTTAAATATTCTCCCCCACGATCTGATCGTAAGAACTTTATTTTTCTGTCACATTGATTCTCTACCTCATTCTGAAATTCCTTGAACTTTTCAAAGGTCTCAGACTTGTGTTTCATTAAGTAGACATACTCATATCTACTCAAGTCATCAGTGAGGGTGAGAACATAACGATAGCCACCGCGAGCCTCAACGCTCATTGGACCGCACACATCAGTATGTACAATTTCCAACAAGTTGGTTGCTCGCTCCATCGTTCCGGAGAACGGAGTCTTGGTCATTTTGCCCATGAGGCATGGTTCGCACGTGTCAAATGATTCGAAATCAAGAGACTCCAAAAGTTCATCAGTATGGAGGTTCTTCATGCGTTTGACACCAATGTGACCAAGGCGGCAGTGCCACAGATACGTGGGACTATCGTTATCAATCTTACATCTTTTGGTATTCACACTATGAATATGTGTAACATCACGTTCGAGATTCATTAAGAATAAACCATTGACCAGCGGGGCATGACCATAAAACATATCTCTCATATAAATAGAACAACCATTGTTCTCGGATTTAAATGAGTAGCCATCTCATATTAAACGAGATCCAGATACAATGTTCATGCTCAAAGCTGGCACTAAATAACAATTATTGAGGTTTAAAACTAATCCCGTAGGTAAATGTAGAGGTAGCGTGTCGACAGCGATCACATCGACCTTGGAACCATTCCCGACGCGCATCATCACCTCGTCCTTCACAAGTCTCCTCTTATTCCGCAGCTCCTTTTTGAGTTACAAATATGAGCAACCGCCCCGGTATCAAATACCAAGGAGCTACTACGAGTACTGGTAAGGTACCCATCAATAACATGTATATCATATATACCTTTGGTGTTGCTGGCCTTCTTATCCGCTAAGTACTTGGGGCAGTTCCGCTTCCAGTGACCGTTCCCCTTGCAATAAAAGCACTCAGTCTCAGGTTTGGGTCCGTGCTTTGACTTCTTCCCGGCAAATGGTTTACTGGGCGCGGCAACTCCCTTGCCGTCCTTCTTCAAGTTCTTCTTACCCTTGCCTTTCTTGAAACTAGTGGTTTTATTGACCATCAACACTTGATGTTCCTTTTTGATTTCTACCTCTACTGATTTCAGCATTGAAAATACCTCAGGAATAGTTTTCGCCATGCCCTGCATATTGTAGTTCATCACAAAGCTCTTGTAGCTACTCCCTCCGTCCGGGTTTATTAGGCCTCTTAGCATCACAAGCATGTCCCTTTTTATAAGGCCTTGCTTTGGAAAGGTGCATGCATATAACCATTTCATTGGCTGCATTGAAAGCCATTGTTGTTGGTGCCATGGATGGGAAATTAATACAATTCATGCGTGCTTTTTCATTGGTTGCATGCATGTGAGAGAGTGCATAGGGAGAGGAATGAAAGAATTAATGTGAGCAAATTACTATATGCCTTGGTCTAAGAGAAGTTGTCTTTAGGCCTAATAAACCCGGACGGAGGGAGTAGGTGGGAGCGACTGAAGGATTCTGTCAATGACCGCCTCATCCGGGAGGTTAATGTCTAGCTGGGACAAGTGGTTGTGCAACCCAGACATTTTGAGTATGTGCTCGCTGATACGTCTCCGTCGTATCTATAATTTTTGATTGTTCCATGCCAATATTATTCAACTTTTATATACTTTTGGCAACTTTTTATACTATTTTTTGGGACTAACATATTGATCCAGTGCCCAGTGCCATTTCCTGTCTGTTGCATGTTTTTTGTTTCGCAGAAACCCAATATCAAACAGAGTCCAAACGGGATAAAAACGGACGAAGATTTTTTTTGGAATATTTATGATTTTTGGGAAGTAAAATCAGCGCGAAAAAGTGTACGGGGTGGCCACGAGACAGGGGGCCACGCCCCAGGGAGGCATGCGCTCCCTGGGCTCTCGTGGGCCACCCGTAAGGAGGTTGACGCTCTTCTTTTGGCGCAAGAAAGCTAATTTTATGAGAAAGAACTGGGCGAAAGATTCACCCCAATCTGAGTTACGGATCTCCGGATAGAGAGGAAATGGTGAAGGGGCAGAAACAGAGAACGCAGAAACAGAGAGATAGATCCAATCTCGGAGGGGCTCTCGCCCCTCCCACGCCATGAGAGCCAAGGACCAGAGGGGAAACCCTTCTCCCACCTAGGGAGGAGGTCAAGGAAGAAGAGGAAGAAGGGGGCCTCTCTCCCCCTTGCTTCCGGTGGCGCCGGAGCGCTACCGGGGGCCATCATCATCACCGCGATCTTCACCGACACCATCGTCATCTTCACCAACATCTCCATCACCTTCCCCCTTCTATATTCAGTGGTCCACTCTCCCGCATCCCGCTGTACCCTCTACTTGAACATGGTGCTTTATGCTTCATATTATTTTCCAGTGATGTGTTGCCATCCTATGATGTATGAGTAGATTTTCGTTGTTCTGTCGGTGATTGATGAATTGTTATGATTGGTTTGAGTTGCATGTTTTATTATTGGTGCTGTCCTATGGTGCCCTCCGTGTCGCGCAAGCGTGAGGGATTCCCATTGTAGGGTGTTGCAATGCGTTCATGACTCGCTTATAGTGGGTTGCGTGAGTGACTGAAACACAAACCCGAGTAAGGGGATTGTTGCGTATGGGATAAAGGGGACTTGATGCTTTAATGCTATGGTTGGGTTTTACCTTAATGAATCTTTAGTAGTTGCGGATGCTTGCTAGAGTTCCAATCATAAGTGCATATGATCCAAGTAGAGAAAGTATGTTAGCTTATGCCTCTCCCTCAAATAGAATTGCAATAGTGATTACCGGTCTAGTAACATAGTCAATTGCTTAGGGACAATTTCACAACTCTTACCACTAGTTTTCCACACTCGCTATATTTACTTTATTGCATCTTTATTTAAGCAGGCCCTACTTTTTATTTACGTGCTCTTTATTATCTTACAAACCTATCCTATCACACCTACAAAGTACTTCTAGTTTCATACTTGTTCTAGGTAAAGCGAACTTCAAGCGTGCGTAGAGTCGTATCAGTGGTCGATAGGACTTGAGAGAGTATTTGTTCTACCTTTAGCTCCTCATTGGGTTTGACACTCTTACTTATCGAAAGAGGCTACAACTACCCCGTATACTTGCGGGTCATCAAGACCTTTTTCTGGCGCCGTTGCCGGGGAGTCATAGCGTGGGGTGAATATTCTCATGTGTGCTTTTTTGCTTTCTCACTAAGTAATTTTTATTTGCTGTTCTTAGTTGTTTTCTATCTTTAGTTATGGGTAGGAAATGCTAAATACCAAGAAAAATTAGTTGTACCTACTTCTCCAATGGTTGAAGAACCACTCAAAATCTATCATACTACTGAAGCTTTTTACTTGGATCATCTTTGATCCCTTTGTGCTCGTGCTGAAACCCCAACTAGCTTAGTTGAGGGCAAATCTTTAGATGAGCATGCTTGTTATGTGCGACATCGTATATCTGAAAAAGGGAAACTACTATGGGATCAAATTCAACGTTTGCAATGCTATGCTTGGAATTTATGTGAAACATATGATGTTACTTGTTGTTCTGAAAACCCTAAGAAACGCCTTCCCTACGAATGTGAGTTTATTGATAATGGAATCGTATCTTCAGATGCTAAGGGTGTTTATAATTACTATGATGTTCAACAAGTTGAAGAATTTGTTGCTTTTAAGGGTGCTTTTGAAATTGCTTCTTTGATTGAAAAGTATGATGCTACTCTTTACAAATCTGAAAGTTTTGCCATACTTGAATATTGTTATGATAATTATGCTTCTAATGCCTATGTTAAACCATATATTGAGAAATTCTCCAGTGTCCAAGAAGAGACTAATATTTTGCAGGAAGCTATGGAAGAAGAAATTGATGAAACTGTGAGCTCATTCGATGAAAAAGATGAGGAGGAGAGCGAAGAAGTAAAGGAGGAAGATTGTATTAGCTACCCGTGCCCACCTTCTAATGATAGTAACTCTTCAATTCATACATTGTTTAATTTCCCTTCGTGCTTACCAAAGGATGATTGCTATGATGATTGTTATGTTCCCGTTGATTCTCTTGAAATATCCCCTTTTGATGATGCTTGCTATGCTTGTGGCCAAGATGCCAATATGAATTATGCTTATGGATATGAACTTGCTATTGTTCCTTATGCTAAACATGAAATTGTTGCTATTGCACCCACGCATGATAGTCCTATTATCTTTTTGAATTCTCCCTACTACACTATATCGGAGAAGTTTGTGCTTATTAAGGATTATATTAATGGATTGCCTTTTACCGTTGCACATGATGATTTTGATGAATGTAATATGCATATGCTTGCTGCTCCTACTTGCAATTATTATGAGAGAGGAACTATTTCTCCACCTCTCTATGTTTCCCATACTATGAAATTGCAAGAAACTGCTTATACTATGCATTGGCCTTTACTATGTGTGCATGAATTGTTCTTTTATGACATGCCGATGCATAGGAAGAGAGTTATACTTTGTTGTTGCATGATATATGTTACCTTGTGCTCACTACTAAATTACAAATCATTGTTAATTAAAATTGGCTTTGATATACCTTGGGATCCAGGTGGATCCATTACTTGAGAACTATATGCCTAGCTTAATGTTTTTAAAGAAAGCGCTGCCAGGGAGACAACCCGGAAGTTTTAGAGAGTCATTTATTTCTTTTGAGTGCTTTCTTATAGTTTAAAAACAAAAAATAAATAAAGAGGGGAACCTAAAACTTTTCAAAAAGGAAAGTGAAAGTGAGAAAGACAAGCATTGTTGAAGTGGTAGCTAGCCTTGAACTTTGTTCATGCTCACGGAAACTTTGTGAATCTTGATTACAGAAACTTTTCATCAAAAATAATTATCCCCTTGTACAATTCCATTGTATTATAAAAATAATGTGCCAAGGTTTGCCTTTAGGATGTTTACAATGCTTGTTGGTTTGTACGATGCAGGATAGAAACTTTGGCTGTAGTGCCCGATTTTACATTTTTAACTGGAACGTCAAATGGTTCTGATTATTTTTGCGCTGGCTGTCTATACAACTTGTTTATTTTTCCTAATTTTGGTAGAATTTGTGAGGTACCATAAGTATGGTGAATGTTCAGATTGCTATAGACTGTTCTGTTTTTGACAGATTCTGTTTTTGATGCATAGTTTGCTTGTTTTGATGAATCTATCAATTTATATCAGTGGATTTAAGCCATGAAAAAGTTATATTACAGTAGAAACAATGCAAAAATAAAATATGAATTGGTTTGCTACAATACTTAGAGTGGTTATTTGCTTTATTATACTGAAGGATCTTACCGAGTTTTCTGTTAAAGTTTTGTGTGGATGAAGTGTCTAAACGAGGAGGTCTCGATATGAGGAAAAGGAAGAGAGGCAAGAGCTCAAGGTTGGGGATTCCCAAGGCACCCCAAGTAAATATTCAAGGAGACTCAAGTGTCTAAGCTCGGGGATGCCCCGGAAGGCATCCCCTCTTTCTTCAACTAGTTTCGGTATGTTTTCAAATTCGTTTCGTTCATGCATTATGTGCAAGTCTTGGAGCGTCTTTTGCATTTAGTTTTCATTTTTCTTCTATGCACCATGCTGATATGAGACAGTCCTTGGTTGATTTATAGAATGCTCATTGCACTTCACTTAAATCTTTTGAGTATGGCTTTATAGAATGCTTCATGTGCTTCACTTATATCATTTGAAGTTTGGATTGCCTGTTTCTCTTCATATAGACAACCGCCATTTGTAGAATGCTCTTTTGCTTCACTTATATTTGTTAGAGTGTGGGCATATCTTTTTTAGAAAGAATTAAACTCTCTTGCTTCACTTATATCTTTTTAGAGAGATGACAAGAATTGGTCATTCACATGGTTAGTCATAAAATCCTACATAAACTTGTAGATCGCTGAATATGATATGTTTGATTCCTTGCAATAGTTTTGCGATATAAAGATGGTGATATTAGAGTCATGCTAGTGGGTGGTTGTGGATTGTAGAGACACTTGTTGTCGGTGTACTAGAATAGGGGTACCCTAGTATCTCGAACTTGTGCACGGGCAGTTGCAGCGCCCCGCGGCAAGGCTTGCCGGGTGACCGCCAAGGTCCTCCGTGGTTCCTTTGGAGCCATTCAAGAACAAAGTATTCAAGTCAAGGAGACAAGGCCCCGGCAAGAGGAGCTTTCCGGGAAGGCCAACCAAGGCATTTCGAGGAACTTGCCACGACGCGCCACGCGTCCCGACAAGACCTGGTGAGCGACAAGCTTCCGGATGCGACAAGACAACGACCGCGGCAAGGCGCTTGCCGCGGCAAGCGGCCACTCTGAACCTACGCTCCAGCACATCCACCAACATGTCGCCCTGGGGCCTTTCCAGGCGCGCGTGGCGAGAGGCTGTGCAGCCAGCGGTGCGTGGTGGCATGCGACGCTGACAAGATCGCCATCGTGGCGAGCGGTGGCGTCCCTGACGGTCCCTTTTTGCACTGTTTGGGCGATGCAGACGGGCATTTAATGCCTTTGTCCCCTGCCGTCAGGGTTAGGTAGGATGCACTATACAGGTAGCTGTACCAACCACCTCTCTTTTTACGTTTTTACCCTCGTCTGCGTTGCCACCTGTCGGTGACCCCTTGAGCGTATAAAAGGAGGCCCATGCGCAACGTAGAGAGGGGTTCAGTTCAGTTCGAAGCCAGAAACACACTCACGCTCGGTCTCGTTAGCAGCTCAAGTACTGTAGCACTCAGCGCTCTCGAGCAAGAACTCAATACAATCAGACAAGCAACAGTAGGAGTGTTATCTCTCCGGAGAGCTCCGAAGCTGGGTAAACTGCTCGTGTGCTTCGCCTCGATCGGCTCTTCGTGCGATCTCCGCCCCCCGCCGAACCGAAAGGGGCTCGGTCCGCCGGTCCCATAGGTGTTCGTGGATCAGTTTCCCCGACATCTTTGGCGCGCCAGGTAGGGGGCGTCGAGGTTGTGTGAACCTGATCCGGCGTTCACACGAGCCAGATCTTCTTCTTCATTGACATGCCACCGAAGAAGAAGACTTCGGAGGCAGCTGTTCCGTCCGCGTCGATCCCACCACCACCGGAGCAAGCGGGTGGTGGGGTAGACGCCGGTGGAAGAACGGACGTCGACGAGGAAGCTTACGGTGCTGCCAGGTCCAAGGACAAGGCTGCACAGACCTCGGCGTCCGTAGATGTTCCCCGCCCATCTCAGGAGGCGCAGGACCGACAGCGTCATGGTATTCGCAGTACCATACGTCTGTTGGACCAAGATCAAGCTGGTGGATCTCGGGGTGCTCAAGACCAGCAGGCACGCCAACGTGCTGGCACGAGCGAGACACGGTCGCCTGGACGGGATACTGCTCCTTCTAACATAGTTAGAAGTCCGAGCACATCCCGCTCCTCGCACCGTTCGCCACTGCCGCCCACCACTCCAGCAGAAGCTTTGGCGCGAGCTCAACTGCTCCTGGATTACCCTCCAACGGCGGACAAGACCGATCAATGGAGGGCCACCATTCAGAGTCTCATCGGCTTCGCCAACGGTGACACTCCGCGGCAGACGGGCACATCGTTTCCGCGGCAGGGTTGCCAGGCGCGAGCCGATGGCGACAAAACTGGTGAGGGTGCAACCACCATGCACTCTCCACCCCGAAGGCCAAGATCGCCGACTCGCCGGGTCCACCTCGACAGCGACTCCACCGCATCATCGGATCCACGAGCTCGACGCGATCAATGCCAAGTTCTTCACGAACGACAACAAGAAGACGCCCGTACCCGCATCGAGCGCCGAAGAGAAGCGCGGCGTCAATTCGACCAGCGCGCTGGGCCCTTTGTCGACATGCATGCGCCAGGGGAACCAGGCGACTTGCCATACGCGGTAGGTTGCCCTGCGTTCACTCGTGAGCTGCGGCGAGTCCAGTGGCCCAGCAAGAAGAATTTTAAGCCAGACGTACCAGAGAAGTATGATGGCAAGACGCATCCGTCGGAGTTCCTCAGCATCTACACCATCGCGGTGCAGGCTGCCGGGGGACGAGACGACAAGATCCTTGCCAACTACTTCCCGCTGGTGCTCAAGCTCAACGTCAGATCCTGGCTCATGCACTTGCCGGACAACTCCATATCCTCCTGGGCAAATCTATGCCATCAGTTTGTCGGCGCCTTTACAGGTGGCCACAAACCTCATGGCCAAGAGAGCGACCTTCATCTGCTCGCCCAGAAGGAAGGAGAGCCTTTGCGCAAGTATATTCAGAGATTCAGCCGCGTACAGCATAACATCCCAGATGTCCACCCTGCCGCGGTAATCAGCGCGTTCCATCATAACGTGCGAAACCGCAGGATGCGGGAGGAGATGGCGATGTGCAAGATCAGAGACGTCAGTGAGCTATATGCCCTGACCGACAAGTGTGCACGTGCTAAGGAAGGGAGGAAACTCCTCGGAGAGAACATAGGAGCAGGGGGATCTGATAGTGAGGAGACTGCCCCGGCAAGGAAAAACCGGCGACGGAACAACAGAAAGAAGAAAGGCAAAGAGGTGCTAGTCGTCGAGCAGTCCGGCAAGGAAGCCAAAGCCGGTGGCTCCGGCAAGGAGGTTTCCGCAACTGTGGCAGTCGCCGACAAGCAGGACGGCACCAACAAGCAATACTGCAAGATCCACCGCACCAAGGGCCATGATCTCCAGAGCTGCAAGAAGGTCAAGCAGCTTGTTGAGCAGCAAAAGGCTGAATACAAGCGGTGCGACAAGGAGAAAGCCTAGGAAGGTGCTGGAGGAGCCAGCAAGAAACGTCCCGGCTGAGGAGGACGCCGCGGCAAGGCCAAGCAGCGGCAAGGAGACAGACCTCCCCGCGGTCGCGACAAGGATGAAGATGACGACGACGACGAAGACATGGATGATGACGAGACCGATGAGTAGGAGTTCCAGAAAGCCACAGAGGTCCTGTGCGTTGACGGCGGTGCTTCTCTGCATACTTCACACCGCCAGCTCAAACAATGGGTGCGGGAAGTCAATGTGGCAGAACCACCTGTCGAGTCACGCAGGCCTCTGAAATGGTCCAGCACGCCTATCATCTTTGATATTGAGGATCACCCTGATCGCATAACTGCGGTCGGGTGCTTGCCGATGTTGGTTTCACCAACTATCCGCAACCTCAAGGTCACTAAGATGCTAGTTGACGGCGGGGCCGGCTTGAACCTGATCTCCTCCACGGTACTCTAGAAACTCCAGATCCCTGATGGCGAGCTCGAAGAGACCGGCACATTTCAAGGAATCAATCCGGGAAGGAGCAAGCCGAAGGGAAAGATCACGTTGCCGGTAACATTTGGCAGCGAGTTGAACTTTAGAACTAAGAGGGTCACTTTTGACGTTGCTGACTTTCCATTGCCTTATAATGGAATACTCGGCCGTCTAGCACTTGCCAAGTTCATGGCAGCCTCTCACTATGCATACAACATACTGAAGATGCCAGGCCCGATAAGTGTCATCTCTGTCCCTGGCGACAAGAAGGATGCTCTTATCTGCGCCGACAAGATATACCGGGAAGCAGCAGCTGCAACAGATCGCAGGTCACTTACCGTTGAAGCTCCCGGGGAGAAGAAGAAGACCAAGTCCGGCAAGAGCTCTGATGCCCACTCTGGCAAGCGCACCTCTTCGGAGTGCTGCGCTACCGTCGAGGATGCACCATCAAGCTCCACCGGCAAGTGTAAGAAGACAATGGCAGCTCCACCAGAGACCAAGAAGGTGTCCGCCAAGGAGGACGGCACTGGTGGTACCTTCACCATCAGCGCCACTCTCGACCCTAAATAGGAAAGCGCGCTTGTTGCTTTCCTGCGGGCGAACGTCGACGTGTTTGCATGGCAACCGTCTGACATCCCCAGTGATCCCAGGAAAGTAATCGAGCACCATCTTGCCGTCTGTCCTCATGCGCGGGCCGTCAAGCAGAAAGTCAGGAAACAGGCAGTGGAGTGCCAAGAATTCATCGCAGAAGAAATCAAGAAATTGGAAGCAGCAGGCCTTGTCAGAGGAGTGCTCCATCCTACGTGGTTGGCCAATCCTGTAGTCGTGCGTAAGGCAAACGGGAAATTGAGGCTTTGTATCGACTTTATCGATGTCAATAAAGCTTGTCCCAAGGACCCATTTCCCTTGTCACGCATCGACCAGATTGTTGACTCCACAGCCGGATGTGACTTGCTTTCATTTCTTGATGCATACTCAGGATACCATCAAATCTTCATGGCAGAAGAGGATGAGGAGAAGACCGCATTCATCACCCCATGTGGCACATACTGTTTCGTACGGATGCCCTTCGGTTTAAAGAATGCTGGTTCAACATTTGCAAGAGTAGTCCATCACGCTTTTGAGCCACAGATGCACAGAAATGTGGAAGCCTACATGGATGACATAGTGGTCAAAAGCAAGGACAAGGCAACTCTGATCCAAGATTTAGACGAAACCTTTGCAAATCTGCGCAAGATCAACCTCAAGCTCAACCCCGAGAAGTGTGTGTTTGGAGTCCCTTCCGGCAAGCTTCTCGGGTTCTTCGTGTCTCAGCGGGGAATTGAAGCCAATCCCGAAAAGATCAAGGCCATTGAGCAGATTGAAGCACCGAAGCGCGTCAAGCATGTTCGAAGACTTGCCGGCTGCGTAGCTGCTCTCAGCAGGTTTATCTCTAGGTTTGCTGAGCGCACCCTGCCATTTTTCAAAATATTGAAAAAGGCAGGTCCAATGAAATGGACTCCGGAGGCTGAGGCTGCGCTGCAGGACTTGAAGAAATACCTGTCCTCCACTCCAACACTTGTCGCACCTAAGCCACAAGAGAAGTTGCTGCTATATATAGCGGCAACCAATCAAGTGGTTAGTGCTGCGTTAGTGGCGGAGAGGGAGGCGGATGATGAGCCAGCAACCCCGGCAGATGCATCCAGCGACAAGCAGAGGACTTCACCGACAAGCTCTGGTCCCGACAAGGATGGATCTGCGCAGGAGCATGAGAAGATGCAGAAAAGGATGGTGCAGTGCCCAGTTTACTTTGTCAGTTCCCTTCTGCAGGGAGCTAGATCAAGGTAATCTGGTGTGCAGAAATTGCTTTTCGGCCTTCTCATGGCCTCGAGAAAGCTGCGCCATTACTTCCAAGCACATGAGATCACAGTCGTCACTCATTTTCCGCTGAAGAGGATACTGCAAAATCCAGAAGCGACAGGCAGGATTGTCGAGTGGGCACTGGAACTGTCAAGCTTTGGCCTCAAGTTTGAGAGTACTTCAACTATCCAAAGCAGGGCATTGCCGGAGTTCATAGCAGAATGGACGCCAACACAAGATGAAGAAATTCCAGAAACGAGCATCCCCGTCAAGGAAGCAAACAAAGAGTGGCTGATGTACTTTGATGGTGCCTTCTCGCTGCAAGGCGCCGGTGCGGGCGTGCTACTTGTCGCACCCACCGGAGAGCACCTCAAGTACGTAGTCCAGATGCACTTTCCCAAGGAGCAAGCGACGAACAATACTGCAGAGTATGAAGGTTTGCTTGCCGGTCTCAGGATCGCAGCAGACCTTGGGATCAAGAAGCTCACTGTCAGGGGTGACTCACAGCTTGTCGTCCGCCAAGTAAACAAGAATTATCAGAGTCCGTTGATGGAAGCCTACGTTGATGAAGTGAGAAAGCTAGAAGAGCACTTTGACGGCCTGCAGATGGAACATGTTCCAAGAGCTCAGAATGACATTGCTGATGGCCTGTCAAAGTGCGCCGCACTTAAGTTACCTGTGGAACCAGGGATCTTTGTGCTCAAGCTGACTCAACCATCTGTAACGCCATCAACGGGACAGAGCAAGAAGAGGAAGTTGATTTCTGGTGACTATTTTCCGGCAGAGCTCCCCGAGGCCGCCACCAAGAAGGTTGTCAAGATCAACACCAAGGGTGCTGAGGAGCAGTCTGCTCCGGCAAGCCTTAGGGCTGGTTCCGTTGAAGCAGACGCACCCGACAAGTTTTGCTCCGGCAAGCTTGCCAGGGAACATCAAGCTCCGGCTGAGCCCCAGGTTCTTGCTGTAGAAGCGGATGTTCCCACAGCAGCAGATGTGCCTTTAGTCCTTGTTGTCGAGCTGCAAGCTCCAACATGGGCACAACATATTGTCCTTTTCCTTCAGACAGGAGAACTTCCCGAAGAGCAAGAAGAAGCGGAAAGAGTAGCCCAGCAGTCAAGTATGTACTAGTTTGTCGATGACACACTGTACAGAAGAAGACTCAACGGTGTGAAATTGAAGTGTATTCACTGGGAAGACGGATAAAAGCTGTTGGCAGAGATACACGGAGGCATATGTGGTCACCACATTGGCGCAAGAGCACTTGCCGGCAAAGCGTTTCGGCAAGGTTTCTTTTGGCCGACAGCCCTCCAGGATGCAACTCCACAAGTAACCAAGTGTGAAGCGTGCCAGTACCATTCCAAGTAGATACATCAGCCGGCTCAAGCTCTCCCGACGATCCCTTTATCCTGGCCATTTTCGGTCTGGGGGCTCGACATCCTTGGCCCTTTTCCCCGAGCTATCGGGGGCTTTGAGTACTTGTACGTTGCAATCGACAAGTTCACAAAGTGGCCGGAAGTGGAACCAGTGAGGAAGGTGACAGCACAGTCAGCAGTCAAGTTCTTCAGGTCGATTGTTTGCCATTTCGGGATCCCTAACAGGATCATCACCGACAACGGCACACAATTCACGAGCCGCACCTTCATGCAGTACGTCCAAGACCTTGGCGCCAAGGTCTGCTTCGCTTCTGTTGCTCATCCGAGAAGCAACGGTCAAGCGGAGAGGGCAAATGCTGAAGTGCTGCGCGGGCTCAAGACCAGAACTTTCGACAGGCTGCGCAAGTGTGGAAGGAACTGGATTGAGGAGCTGCCGGTGGTTCTTTGGTCGATCAGGACAATGCCAAATCGAGCCACTGGCCAGACACCTTTCGCTCTAGTCTATGGAGCAGAGGCAGTTCTCCCCACGGAACTCGTATACGGGTCACCTCGAGTGCTCGCTTATGATGAGCTTGAGCAAGAGCAGCTGCGACAAGATGACGCGCTGCTCCTCGAGGAGGACCGTCTTCAGGCCGCTGTACGAGCTGCTCGATACCAGCAAGCTTTGCGCCGCTACCATAGCCGCAAAGTTAATGCCAGAAGTTTCGAGGAAGGTGACCTTGTTCTTCGGCACATTCAGTCCGCCAAGAATTCCAACAAGTTGACGCCGAAGTGGGAAGGCCCTTACCGGGTGAAACGAGTCACTAGGCCTGGCGCTGTCCGCCTTGAGACCGAAGATGGCATTCCGGTGAGCAACTCCTGGAACATTGAGCATCTTCGTAAGTTTTATCCGTAAGACGCGGTTGTCGGAACCTGTTCCAGCAACCACCTTTTGTACAAGTCTTGCCGATGTTGCATGTAATCCTTTGTACAAAGCCGGGCGCAGAACCCGTGCATAAGTAAAGCTCATGTGCTCCGCACATCTTGTCAATTTCATGCTTTCTACTTCCTTTGCATGTGTTATCTGACACTTTGTGCAGCACCTACCCCCGGTAAGCAATAACAAGCCGTAAGGCTCCATATCTTTGTTTTCTCCTTTTTCTTTTTCTCAAAAAGGAAATGAAGGTTCCCTCGCACACAAGTTTGCCGGGGGGAAAGGAGAAGATAATGGTGTGGACCAGGCATCGTTCAAGGAAGTTTCGCCTTACCGGAAAGCAAACGACAGAAAAGCTAAGTTGCCAAAGTTTGAGCAATCAGTTTTAAATTTTGAAGTTATCTTCCTCAAACGACCGTACTTTGTATGGAAAACCTGTGCGCGGAGGGACCAACTCGTAGCTAGTTGCGCCCTTACTTTGTTTCGAGTCCGCTCAACAACTTAAGTGAGCTGCGACTAGTTGCGACAAGGTTTCTTTCGGAAGCGGCACCGCCAGCAGGCTGCTGATGTCCCGCACTCAGCGCTCGCGGCTAAGGTGCCTGCGCCGACAAGTTCCCTAAAAGCGTAGGGCAAAAACATACGAAGGAAGTAATCAAGTAAAGGAAATAACATAGCAAATCTCTACCCAAAATAGAGTTATATTACAAGATAGCTTGTCGCAGCTCTAACAGAATGTTCTCATGACATGGCTAGCAGCGACAAGGAGAAAGAGAAAACGGGCGGCCTAATCTACGCGATCGCCCTCAACCCTCTTGATTCCGCTCACCTTGTCCACAATGGGTGCGACAAGGGCCTTGAGCGCTTCCAGATCAGCGTCCGGCGGCAAGGACTTGAGGACGTTGATGAAGTTGAGGCCTGGGTTGCGAAAGGCCACCTTCATCAGCACCTTCTGAAGAACTCCCGCGCAGATCTTGCGTGACTCGTCGGCCAGCTGCTTCGGGATCTTCTCCCGGAGTCGCTAGAGGGCCGTCGCCACGCCCTTGAAGAACAAGCTGAGCTTGGCGCTGGGTTGGAGGTGCTCGTCGGAGGAGTACCCGAGATCCTCCATCCCCAGCTGTGCCAGCTCCCCGTCGATGGCGGCGGCAAGATCCACAAGACCCTCAGTCCAGTGCTCCACAGTCTCCCTGAAGGCGTTGTGGGCGGCAGCAGCATTCACCAGCAGCGCCTCGTCGGCCTTGATCTTCTCCGACAAGGCCACCTCCCGCTCCCTGGCGCCGTCCAGCGTCTGAGTCAACGTGGCCAGCTTCAGCTCGAGATCTGCGTTGGAGTCCTTGGTGGCGCTGAGCTCCTTGCTCCTCTCAGCGAGAAGACCCTGCAGCTCACCATGAGCGGCAGCGTCCTTCTCGCGCTCACGCTTGAGCGCGGCAAACTCCTCGCCGCTCGCCCTGAGATCGGCTTCCAGCTGCGCCACCTTCGTCTCCAGCTCCTTCTTGGCAGCCTCGGCAGCTGCGGCAACATCCTTTGCCTCCTTGAGAGCCCCGCCAATTGCTTGCTCGCGCGCGGCAAGCTCCTCCTCGTGGCTGTCAAGATTGACCTTGCGCTGCGCCAACTCTCCTTCCTGCGCAAATAGGTTTTCGGTGACAAGCCGTTGCTTCTCTTCAGCTTCAGCCTTCTCGAGGAGGAAGGCTTTCCGCTCCTCGAGAAGTTGCTCCCGCTCCTCCGCCAGGGACCGGAGAGCTTCCTACCTGAGGCCCCGGAGCTCCTCCGTGCGCTTCTCAATGTCAACTCCCGCCTTCGCGACAAGCGCTTCTCGGGAGGCCAGCTTGGCTTGTCGGGCGCGGTAGAGCGACGCCAGCTTCCGCAGCAGCCGCTCCTCTTCAGGCTCATCGCTGCTGCTGCTTGGCGCGTCAACCAGCGTCAACCCGGCGGAGGCAAGCACCTCTCCATCCAGGATTTCTCCCTCGACCGGCACCCTGGAGCTTGGCGCCCAGGGAAGCTTGATGAAGATGCCATCGCCAGCCTTCAAGTAGGCGCCGGGCTGGGGCTCTTTAGAGCCTGGTTCTGCAGCAGCGGCAGAGGGATCGGCGGTCGGCGCAGCACCTGGCGCTCCTGCGGCCTCGGGGCCGTCAGTGCGATCGCCGGATCCCTTGCCAGCTTCTGTGGCGGCAGCTTCGGCGGCCTCTTCACCGGCGGGCTCGTCAGCGCCGGCCTCTCCTTCGGTGGCGGCGGCGTCGTCGGTACTGCCGCGCGCGCCCTCCTCGCCGGCGTCCTCGGTTTCCATCGGCTCAGTGTCAGGTGGATCTGACGAACGGAAATAGGAGAGAAGTCAAGCAAATATGCAAAAAGAAAATCAGAAGAAGAAGAACCGAAGGGAAAGTTTTCAAGCAAGAAGATTACCTGTGCTAGGATCTGCAGCCGTGGTCTCAACCACCGGAGGATCGCTGGTGCTATTCCTTGCCGGAGAACTACCCCTTGCCGGAGAATTCTCCCTTGCCGGAGAACGCTCCCTTGCCGGAGAATCCTCCCTTGGCGGCGTAGTCGAAGCAGATGGCACTTCGGGAGCGGCTTCCGGGCGCTCCTGGTGAGGCTGCTCTGCTCCTACACAGACCAACAGGCAGATATCAGCAAAGAAAAGAGCACCTATGCGCGCCTGATGGCAGAAAGTAAACCATGCACTTACGCTGGGGGCTGCGCTAGGGGCTGCTCTGGGGAATGATTGCCGGGTCCGGCAAGGTGGTCTCGGGCACACCTTCTGCTGGCGTGGTGGGTTCGTCCTCGATGACAATCACCGGGACCTTGGCTCTCTTCGCCGCTCTCTGGGCCAGCGTCCTGAAAAGGAACGGGTTCAGAATGAAGCAAATCAGATACAAGACAAAGTAACGAAATTGAAGAACTACAAGAACAGTAAGGAATCTTACTCTCCTTCTTCCTCGTCGGAGCTGAGCGCAGAGAGATCGAAATCTGGCTCGCCTCTGGAGCGACGAGGCGGAGGAGTAGGCTCCCTTGTCCGCTTGGCAGGCGCGGTGGCCATGGACCGGGAAGACCCTGCTCCGGTTGCCGCAGCGGCGTGAGGTGCTCCCGCGGCAACAGTCCTTGCCGCGGTAGAGCGTGTCGCGCGGCTCGGTGGCTGTTGACCCGTCTGCCGCCCCGCTACATCCCCGGCCTTGCGGAGACGCCTTCTTGGTGGAGCTAGGGGCTCCGCTTGCGGCAAGCTGTCCGAAGGTTCGGGTCCGACAGGCTCTCCCTCGCCGGGCTCACTCGACTCAGCTTCAGGCCCGACAAGCTCTTCCAAGCCGGCAAACTCCTCTCGCTCGACAAGGCTTGCCGCCTTTGCTGCCTCTGCCTCCTCCATGGTGAATCCGAACTCGCCCGTGGCAACGGCTGTTGCCACCTCTTCCAGCCTGGTGGCGATGCGCTGCATCTCGTCATCGGTGGTGTCGCGGGTGAGGCTCTTCTGCTCGTCGGCGCGGACCGGCACTTCCTCCAGGCCGTCGAAGAACGCCCGCACAACGTCGTCGGCAGGCTCTTGCCAAGTCGGGACGATTCCGTGCGAGTCGCACAGCGGCATCATTGCGCGGATGCGGTCGAGCGAAGAATTGTTGCACAGCGGAACGACACCCCTCGGCAGCATGAATGGATGTTGGGGATCGCGCTTGAACAGCTCCAGGAGCATCGCATCCAGCTCCAAGACAGTGAAGTTGAAGTTTAGGCCCGGGCGCAGCCTCATGATATCCGCTGAGTTCTGGAACTCCCAGGCTGGTCTCCTCCTCTCCTGCAAGGGGGTGATGCGGCGGCGGAGAAAGTCTGCGCCAACGGCGCCTACGGTGAGCCCGGCAAGCCTAAGGCGTAGGATCCGGGTGACGGCGATCTTCAGTCTGTCGTCTTCCGGGGCCACGTTGCTCCAGTCATTGCCGCGCACTATCGGAGCTTGGCGCAGGGCAGTAAAGGGCTACGGGTTCTCCTCGACGATCCAGCACCACTCTGCTCTCCACTCCTCCCACTTGCTGCGGAGCTCTCCCTCCAGATAAGCTTCCTTCTTGCCGACTCTTGAGATCCAAGCGATCCCACCGGCAAGAGGCTCCCCTCTATCAACACGGGGCATAAAGAAATGGCGGAAGAGAGCTACATTTGGGTGGACTCTGACAAAGTTTTCGCACAGATGTGCGAAAACTGCCATGGTCAGAACGGCGTTGGGGGTGAAGTCAAGGAGGCGGAACCCGTAGGTGTTCATGATGTCGCAGAAGAATTCAGAGAAAGGCGGGCAGAGCCCGCAGTAGAAGAATAGCGCGAAGAAGGGGTACCCGTTTGGAGCCAGTTCCGAGGCGGCAGCCGGGAGTACCCTCGTGCGCGGATGCGCCCGCGTCTCCGTCGACCAGAAGAGGTAGTAGAACTCCCTCAGCTCCTTCGCGGAAAGCTGAGGGGGGAAGATGGCCCGCTCCTTTCACAGCGCCGCGAGCCGCTGCGCCTCGACCGATTTCACGCCCTTCCCCTTGTCGGCCTTCGGAGCCATGGCGGAGGTGGTGGGGGAGATCGACGGCATTGGTGGTGCTGGTGGCAATTGGGGGCGGAGCGCTGCTCTCTCTTAGCTTCAGGAAGAAGGGGGGAGCGGCGGAGATTTGGGAAATGGAGTAACGACCGGCAGGATGGGCGAACTGCTCCTGTTTCCCCTGCTTATAAAGGGGGAGGGGGCGGACGTTTCGCCCTTCCGAATAAAGAAACCACCCATGATCTCTCCCACGACGCCGCATTCGACGCGTGCTGTTGGGGGAGGGCGTGGTGGGTGCGGAGTAAGATACGGCGTAACCCAGGCCGCGCGTGCCCGTGCCCTGTTTTGGACCTGGCCCAACAGCGCTCGGCACCGTGTGTGGCCCAGGCCCGGGGGCTCCTGTCGGTGTACTAGAATAGGGGTACCCTAGTATCCCGAACTTGTGCACGGGCAGTTGCAGCGCCCCGCGGCAAGGCTTGCCGGGTGACCGCCAAGGTCCTCCGTGGTTCCTCTGGAGCCATTCAAGAACAAAGTATTCAAGTCAAGGAGATAAGGCCCTGGCAAGAGGAGCTTGCCGGGAAGGCCAACCAAGTCATTTCGAGGAACTTGCCGCGACGCGCCACGCGTCCCGGCAAGACCCGGTGAGCGACAAGCTTCCGGATGCGACAAGACAACGACCGCGGCAAGGCGCTTGCCGCGGCAAGCGGCCACTCTGAACCTACGCTCCAGCACATCCACCAACGTGTCGCCCTGGGGCCTTTCCAGGCGCGCGTGGCGAGAGGCTGTGCAGCCAGCGGTGCGTGGTGGCATGCGACGCTGACAAGATCGCCATCGTGGCGAGCGGTGGCGTCCCGGACGGTCCCTTTTTGCATTGTTTGGGCGACGCAGACGGGCATTTAATGCCTTTGTCCCCTACCGTCAGGGTTAGGTAGGATGCACTGTACAGGTAGCTGTACCAACCACCTCTCTTTTTATGTTTTTACCCTCGTCTGCGTTGCCACCTGTCGATGACCCCTTGAGCGTATAAAAGGAGGCCCATGCGCAACGTAGAGAGGGGTTCGGTTCAGTTCGAAGCCAGAAACACACTCACGCTCGGTCTCGTTAGCAGCTCAAGTACTGTAGCACTCAGCGCTCCCGAGCAAGAACTCAATACAATCAGACAAGCAGCAGTAGGAGTGTTATCTCTCCGGAGAGCTCCGAAGCTGGGTAAACTGCTCGTGTGCTTCGCCTCGATCGGCTCTTCGTGCGATCTCCGCCCCCCGCCAAACCGAAAGGGGCTCGGTCCGCCGGCCCCATAGGTGTTCGTGGATCAGTTTCCCCGACACTTGTGTTGAGGTTTGCAAGTCCCGTAGCATGCACGTATGGTAACCGTTGTGTGACTTTGATTGTCTTCCTTATGAGTGGCAGTCGGGGACGAGCGATGGTCTTTTCCTACCAATCTACCCCCCTAGGGGCATGCGTAGTAGTACTTTGCTTCGAGGGCTAATAAAATTTTGCAATAAGTATATGAGTTCTTTATGACTAATGTGAGTCCATGGATTATACGCACTTTTACCTTTCCATCATTGCTAGCCTCTTCGGTACCATGCATTGCACTTTCTCACCTCGAGAGTCGGTGCAAACTTCGGTGGTGCATCCAAACCCCGTGATATGATACGCTCTATCACACATAAGCCTCATTATATCTTCCTCAAAACAGCCACCATACCTACCTATTGTGGAATTTCCATAGCCATTCCAAGATATATTGCCATGCAACTTCCATCATCATCATATACATGACTTGAGCATTTATTTTCATATTGCTTTGCATGATCGTAAGATAGCTAGCATGATGTTCTCATGGCTTGTCCGTTTTTTGATGTCATTGCTATGCTAGATCATTGCACATCCCGGTACACCACCGGAAGCATTCATATAGAATCATATCTTTGTTCTAGTATCGAGTTGTAATATTGAGTTGTAAGTAAATAAAAGTGTGATGATCATCATTATAGAGCATTGCCCCATAAAAAAAGAGAAAAAAAGAAAAAAAAAGAAAAAAAGGGGAAGGCCAAAGAAGCCTAAATAAAAAAAGGGGGCCAAAGAAGCCCACCCAAAAAGAAAAAAAAGAAAAAAATAAAAAGGGGCAATGTTACTATCCTTTTTCCACACTTGTGCTTCAAAGTAGCACCATATTCTTCATATAGATTGTCTCCTATGTTGTCACTTTCATATACTAGTGGGAATTTTCATTATAGAACTTGGCTTGTATATTCCAACGATGGGCTTCCTCACATGCCCTAGGTCTTCATGAGCAAGCAAGTTGGATGCACACCCACTTAGTTTCTTTTGTTGAGCTTTCATACACTTATAGCTCTAGTGCATCCGTTGCATGGCAATCCCTACTCCTCACATTGACATCAATTGATGGGCATCTCCATATCCCGTTGATTAGCCGCATCGATGTGATACTTTCTCCCTTTTTGTCTTCTCCACATAACCTCCATCATTATATTCTAATCCACCTATAGTGTTATATCCATGGCTTGCGCTCATGTATTGCGTGAGGGTTGAAAAAGCTGAAGCGCGTTAAAAAGTATGAACCAATTGCTCGGCTCGTCATCGGGGTTGTGCATGATGGGAGCATTATGTGTGATGAAAATGAAGCATGGCCAAACTGTATGATTTTGTAGGGATAACCTTGCTTTGGCCTTGTTGTTTTGAAAAGACATGATTGCTTTATTGGTACGCTCGAAGTATTATTGTTTTTATGTCAAATGATAAACTATTGCTTTGAATCACTTGTGTCTTAATATTCATGCCATGATTAGACATACGATCAAGATTATGCTAGTTAGCATTCCAGATCAAAAATTATCTTTTTTATCATTTACCTACTCGAGGACGAGCAGGAATTAAGCTTGGGGATGCTGATACGTCTCCATCGTATCTATAATTTTTGATTGTTCCATGCCAATATTATTCAACTTTTATATACTTTTGGCAACTTTTTATACTATTTTTTGGCATTAACATATTGATCCAGTGCCCAGTGCCAGTTCCTGTCTGTTGCATGTTTTTTGTTTCACAGAAACCCAATATCAAATGGAGTCCAAACGGGATAAAAACGGATAGAGATATTTTTTGGAATATTTATGATTTTGGGGAAGTAAAATCAACGCGAAACAGTGTCCAGGGTGGCCACGAGACAGGGGGCCGCGCCCCAGGGAGGCAGGCGTTCCCTGGGCCACCCATAAGGCAGTTGACGCTCTTCTTTTGGCGCAAGAAAGCTAATTTTATGAGAAAGATCTGGGCGAAGGATTCACCCCAATTGGAGTTACGGATCTCCAGATATAAAGAAAACGGTGAAGGGGCAAAAACAGAGAACGCAGAAACAGAGAGATAGATCCAATCTCGGAGGGGCTCTCGCCCCTCCCACGCCATGGGAGCCAAGGACCAGAGGGGAAACCCTTCTCCCATCTAGGGAGGAGGTCAAGGAAGAAGAAGAATAAGGGGGACTCTCTCCCCCTTGCTTCCGATGGCGCCGGAGCGCTGCCAGGGGCCATCATCATCACCACGATCTTCACCAACACCACAGTCATCTTCACCAACATCTCCATCACCTTCCCCCTTCTATATTCAAAGGTCCACTCTCCTGCATCCCGATGTACCCTCTACTTGAACATGGTGCTTTATGCTTCATATTATTTTCCAATGATGTGTTGCCATCCTATGATGTCTGAGTAGATTTTCGTTGTCCTATCGGTGATTGATGAATTGCTATGATTGGTTTGAGTTGCATGTTTTATTATTGGTTCTATCCTATGGTGCCCTCCGTGTCGCGCAAGCGTGAGGGATTCCCGCTATAGGGTGTTGCAATGCATTCATGACTCGCTTATAGTGGGTTGCGTGAGTGACTGAAACACAAACCCGAGTAAGGAGATTGTTGCGTATGGGATAAAGGGGACTTGATGCTTTAATGCTATGGTTGGGTTTTACCTTAATGAATCTTTAGTAGTTGCGGATGCTTGCTAGAGTTCCAGTCATAAGTGCATATGATCCAAGTAGAGAAAGTATGTTAGCTTATGCCTCTCCCTTAAATAGAATTGCAATAGTGATTACCGGTCTAGTAACATAGTCAATTGCTTAGGGACAATTTCACAACTCTTACCACCAGTTTTGCGCACTCGCTATATTTACTTTATTGCATCTTTATTTAAACAGCCCCTACTTTTTATTTACGTGCTCTTTATTATCTTAAGAGTTGTTCAGAGTTGTACTAATTCCCGTGGAATTAAGCTGATGAGCCATACAATGAAGCTATGGGAGAGAGTCATTGAGCACCGCTTAAGAAGAATGACAAGCGTGACCAAAAATCAGTTTGGTTTCATTCCTGGGAGGTCGACCATGGAAGCCATTTTCTTGGTACGTCAACTTATGGAGAGATATAGGGAGCAAAAGAAGGACTTGCATATGGTGTTCATTGACTTGGAGAAGGCCTATGATAAGATATCGCGGAATGTCATGTGGTGGGCCTTAGAGAAACACAAAGTCCCAGCAAAGTACATTACCCTCATCAAGGACATGTACAATAATGTTGTGACAAGTGTTCAAAGAAGTGATGTCGACACCGATGACTTCCCGATTAAGATAGGACTGCATCAGGGGTCAGCTTTGAGCCCTTATCTTTTTGCATTGGTGATGGATGAGGTCACAAGGGGTATACAAGGAGATATCCCATGGTGTATGCTCTTTGCGGATGATGTGGTGCTAGTTGACGATAGTCGGACGGGTTATGGAGACAAACCTTGGAATCGAAAGGGTTTAGGCTTAGTAGAACTAAAACCGAGTACATGATGTGCAGTTTCAGTACTACTAGGTGTGAGGAGGAGGAGGAGGAGGTTAGCCTTGATGGCCAGGTGGTACCTCGGAAGGACACCTTTCGGTATTTGGGGTCAATGTTGCAGGAGGATGGGGGTATTGATGAAGATGTGAACCATCGAATCAAAGCCGGATGGATGAAGTGGCGCCAAGCTTCTGGCATTCTCTATGACAAGAGAGTGCCACAAAAGCTAAAAGGGAAGTTCTACAGGACGGCGGTTCGACCCGCAATGTTGTATGGCATGGAGTGTTGGCCGACTAAAAGGCGACATGTTCAACAGTTAGGTGTGGCAGAGATGCGTATGTTGAGATGGATGTGTGGCCACACGAGGAAGGATCGAGTCCGGAATGATTAATATATGAGATAGAGTTGGGGTAGCACCAATTGAGGAGAAGCTTGTCCAACGTCATTTGAGATGGTTTGGGCATATTCAGCGAGGCCTCCAGAAGCTCCAGTGCATAGCGGACGGCTAAAGCATGCGGAGAATGTCAAGAGAGGGCGGGGTCAACCGAATTTTACATGGGAGGAGTCCGTTAAGAGAGACCTGAAGGATTAGAGTATCGACAAAGAGCTAGCTATGGACATGGGTGCGTGGAAGCTTGTTATCCATGTGCCAGAGCCATGAGTTGGTTGCGAGATCGTATGGGTTTCACCTCTAGCCTACCCCAACTTGTTTGGGACTAAAGGCTTTGTTGTTGTTGTTGTTGTTGTTGTTGTTGTTGTTGTTGTTGTTGCTCTTTATTATCTTGCAAACCTATCCTATCACACCTACAAAGTACTTCTAGTTTCATACTTGTTCTAGGTAAAGCGAACATCAAGCGTGCATAGAGTCGTATCATTGGCCGATAGGACTTGAGAGAGTATTTGTTCTACCTTTAGCTCCTTGTTGGGTTCGACACTCTTACTTATCGAAAGAGGCTACAACTACCCCGTATACTTGCGGGTCATCACTCGCTGACAGAACTATTTTCCTCCATCTTACAACTGTAGAACTTGTCGGAGACTTCATATCTCTCGACCCGGGCATGAGCTTGGAAAACCATTTTCAGCTCTTGGAACATCTCATATGCTCCGTGTTGCTCAAAACGCTTTTGGAGCCCCAGTTCTAAGTTGTAAAGCATGCCGCACTGAACGAGGGAGTAATCATCAACACGCGACTGCCAAGCATTCATGACGTCTTGGTTCGCTGGGGCGGGTGCTTCACCTAGCGGTGCTTCTAGGACATATGCTTTCTTGGCAGCTATGAGGATGATCCTCAGGTTCCAGACCCAGTCCGTATAGTTGCTGCCATCATCTTTCAGCTTGGTTTTATGTAGGAACGCGTTGAAGTTGAGGTTGACATCAGCGTGGGCCATTTGATCTACAAGACATTTTGCAAAGTTCTAGACTAAGTTCATGATAATTAAGTTCATCTAATCAAATTATTTAATGAACTCCCACTTAGATAGACATCCCTCTAGTCATCTAAGTGATACATGATCCGAGTCAACTAGACCGTGTCTGATCATCACGTGAGACGGACTAGTCATCATCGGTGAACATCTCCATGTTGATCGTATCTTCTATACGACTCATGTTCGACCTTTCGGTCTCTTGTGTTCCGAGGCCATGTCTGTACATGCTAGGCTCGTCAAGTCAACCTAAGTGTTTTGCATGTGTAAACCTGGCTTACACCCGTTGTATGTGAACGTTAGGATCTATCACACCTGATCATCACGTGGTGCTTCGAAAGAACGAACTTTCGCAACGGCGCACAGTTAGGGGAGCACTTTCTTGAAATTGTTATGAGGGATCATCTTATTTACTACCGTCGTTCTAAGCAAATAAGATGCAAAAACATGATAAACATCACATGCAATCAAATAGTGACATGATATGGCCAATATCATTTTGCTCCTTTGATCTCCATCTTCGGTGCGCCATGATCATCATCGTCACCGGCATGACACCATGATCTCCATCATCATGATCTCCATCATCGTGTCTCCATGAAGTGTTTCGCCAACTATTACTTCTACTACTATGGCTAATGGTTTAGCAAAGAAGTAAAGTAATTACATGGCGTTATTCAGTGACACGCAGGTCATACAATAAATAAAGACAACTCCTATGGCTCCTGCAGGTTGTCATACTCATCGACATGCAAGTCATGATTCCTATTACAAGAACATGATCAATCTCATACATCACATATATTTCATTCATCACATCGTTTTGGCCATATCACATCACAAGGCATATGCTGCAAAAACAAGTTAGACGTCCTCTAATTGTTGTTGCAAGTTTTTACGTGGCTACTATAGGGTTCTAGCAAGAACGATTCTTACCTACGCCAAAACCACAACATGATATGCCAATTTCTATTTACCCTTCATAAGGACCCTTTTCATCGAATCCGATCCGACTAAAGTGGGAGAGACCGACACCCCCTAGCCACCTTATGCAACCAGTGCATGTCAGTCGGTGGAATCTGTCTCACGTAACCATACGTGTAAGGTCGGTCCGGGCCGCTTCATCCCACGATGTCGCCGAAACAAGATAAGACTAGTAGTGGCAAGTAAATTGACAAAATCTACGGCCACAACAAAATTGTGTTCTACTCGTGCATAGAAACTACGCATAGACCTAGCTCTGATACCACTGTTGGGGAACGTTGCAGAAAATAAAAAATTTCTACGCATCACCAAGATCAATCTATGGAGTCATCTAGCAACGAGAGACAGGAGTGCATCTACATACCCTTGTAGATCGCGAGCGGAAGCGTTCAAGAGAACGGGGTTAATGGAGTCGTACTCGTCGAGATCCAAATCACCGATGATCCTACCGCCGAACGGACGGCACCTCCGCGTTCAACACACGTACAGTTGGGAGAGATGTCTCCTCCTTCTTGATCCAGCAAGGGGGAAGGAGAGGTTTATGGAGATCCAGCAGCACGACGGCATGGTGGTGGAAGTAGCGGGGATCTCGGCAGGGCTTCGCCAAGCT
>NC_041389.1:674848643-674856629 GCF_002162155.2 Triticum dicoccoides
ATGGGGTGGTGCCGCCCCCCTAGAGATCCAATCTCAAGGGGGGGGGGGGCAGCGGCCAAAGGGGGGACTTGCCCCCCAAGTCAGGTGGCGCGCCCCCACCCCTAGGGTTTCCAACCCTAGGCACAGGGGGAGGCCCAAGGGGGGCGCACCAGCCCACCAGGGGCTGGTTCCCTTCCCACTTCAGCCCATGGGGCCCTCCGGGATAGGTGGCCCCACCCGGTGGACCCTCTGGGACCCTTCAGGTGGTCCCGATACAATATCGGTGACCCCCGAAACTTTCCCGGTGGCCGAAACTGGACTTCCTATATACAAATCTTCACCTCCGGACCATTCCGGAACTCCTCATGACATCCGGGATCTCATCCGGGACTTCAAACAACTTTCAGGTTACCGCATACTAATATCTCTACAACCCTAGCGTCACTGAACCTTAAGTGTGTAGACCCTACGGGTTCGGGAGACACGTAGACATGACCGAGACGACTCTCCGGTCAATAACCAACAGCGGGATCTGGATACCCATGTTGGCTCCCACATGCTCCTCGATGATCTCATCGGATGAACGATGATGTCAAGGATTAAAGTAATCCCGTATTCAACTCCCTTTGGCAATCGGTACGTTACTTGCCCGAGATTCGATCGTCGGTATCCCAATACCTCGTTTAATCTCGTTACTGGCATGTCACTTTACTCGTTGCGTAATGCATGATCCCGTGACCAACTACTTGGTAACATTGAGCTCATTATGATGATGCATTACCGAGTGGGCCCAGAGATACCTCTCCGTCATACGGAGTGACAAATCCCAGTCTCGATTCATGTCAACCCAACAGAGACTTTCGGAGATACCTGTAGTGTACCTTTATAGTCACCCAGTTACGTTGTGACATTTGGTACACCCAAAGCAATCCTACGGTATCCGGGAGTTACACAATCTCATGGTCTAAGAAACTGATACTTGACATTAGAAAAGCTTTAGCAAACGAACTACATGATCTTTGTGCTATGCTTAGGATTGGGTCTTGTCCATCACATCATTCTCCTAATGATGTGATCCCGTTATTAATGACATCCAATGTCCATAGTCAGGAAACCATGACTATCTATTGATCAACGAGCTAGTCAACTAGAGGCTCACTAGGGACATGTTGTGGTCTATGTATTCACATATGTATCACTGTTTCCGGTTAATGCAATTATAGCATGAACAATAGACAATTATCATGAACAAGGAAATATAATAATAATCATTTTATTATTGACTCTCGGGCATATTTCCAACACTAGCTAGCTAGCTAGCTCATTCGTGGCCGAATGGATCGAGGACCTTGCTAGCTAGCTAGCTAGCTTGCTCGTTCGTGGCCGGATGGATCAGGAGCTTGCTAGCTAGCTCGTTCGTGGCCGGGTAGCTACTCGAGTGTTCAGCCATTGCTCCTGCAATCTACTCTGCAAGCCGATGCCGCAGCAGCGGTAAACGGCGAGTTTCCGGCAAGATTCCGACGAGATTCCGGCGAGATTCCGACGAGTTCCGTGGCGGAAGGTCACCGGAGCATGTGTGCGCATGGTGGAACTTCCTTGTCGCGTAGCGTTAACCGGTTTGCAGTTCCCCTTATATTTTTCCTTTAAATCTGCAAAATTAAGGGTCGTGGGGATGGATTCCCAAGGGCCTGCAAAACTTTTACGACTTTGACCGCTTTTGCGGGTTCTATTCGGGACGTGTTTTGACACCACGAAACTGCAAACACGGATTTTTGCGGGTTTGACCGCTTTTGCGGGGTCTGCTAGAGATGCTCTGAGTCTATTTTTTTAGCAAACTGCATCCTTTATTAAAAGTTCACACACATAGGGATACAGATGATTTCGGGCCTACTAGTAAGCCACACGTGGTGCCCGGGAGGCAGGGAGGGCTGCTGCCTTCGCCAAAGCATGAGCCTCCCATTATTCTTCCTACTCTCATGGATGAATTTGATATCATTGAAAAGCCTTTTCTGGTGCTGAATGTCTTGCAAGATGGAGAAAAAACTGCAAGGAGAAACATCCTCTATCCGGTTGACGACTTCCAGGCAATCCGATGCCACGCAAACGGACTAAATGTGGAGATCACTCGCCAGGGAAAGCGCCTCGCTACACGCCTGAGCCTCCAAGATGGTTGGGTCCATTAGGCCCGCCGAGATGATCGCCGATGCCCCAAGATAATTACCATGCGCGTCGCGGCATATCACAACAGCAGCCCCACTGTCTCCAATCTTAGAGAAGCCAGCATCTGTGTTCAGTTTATACGCATGCGTTTCAGGTGACAGCCACCCTGTATTGCTGGTAGGTCCTTCAACATGCACGGTAGTTGCATGCCGGTCCTTGTCTCTTACATGCAAGTCCTTGGACCTCGCATGCAGGTCCCTCGTGTGCGCGGCCTTCTCAGGAATCTGTTCGAGTTCTGCTATGAATTTATTGATGAAAACATGAGTGCTGAGAGGGCTCTGGAACTGATTATCGTGGATGGCCCGCCGTCTCGCCCACCAAATTGCCCACATCGTGACAAGCACTCGCGCCAACTCTGTCGTAGGTAAAGTATCCACCAGCCAAAACATCCAAAGCTTGGCGTCTTCCGTCCGGCTGGAGATGACCATCTCCGTCAGATCTTCATCAGCAAGAGCCTAGACGTAGTGTGCCATGTGGCAATCTAAGAGATAATGGCGCCAAGAGTCCACTGCTGCGTGGCAAAGTGAGCATTCTGTAGAGTCCCTCATTTTCCTGTGTTTTCGGACGTCTCCTATGGGTATTGAGGTTCTAGCCAGCTGCCAAGCAAAAACACGGACCTTGGAGGGGACCGGAGCACCCCATAGTTTTTCCCAGGACCTGCTGTCCGCTGTGCTCAAGCCAGTCAGTCCTTTGCTGTTTGATTGAGGAAATAAGCCGATAGGCTGACCACACCGTGAAGGTACCCTTGCGTTCATAATGCCATGACCAGAAATCCTCGCGAACCCTGTTGCTGAGAGGAATATTCAGGATTGCCTCTATGTCCATCGCATAGAAATGCTCATCCAAGATGGCCCTATTCCAAGGGGCTGTAACAGGGTTTATGAGCTCGGAGACTAGCTCGGGAGGGTTTGTAGTTTTTGGACATACAGGTCATAGTTTGAAGTCCCTAGGGATCCAGTTATCAGTCCATATGTTCGTGTCATTGCCCGGACCAATTCTCTTGATTAATCCAAGCTTAAGCGTGTCTCGGCCTTCAGTAATGGACCGCCACACTTGAGATGGATTTTTCCCACCTCAGCCTCAAGGATCGTTGATGTAGGGTAATAAACGGCCTTCAAAATCCGGGCACTGAGAGTGTTTGGCTCGGTAAGGAGCCTCCATGCTTGTCGGGCCAGTAATGCCAGGTTGAAGAGCTCGATGTCTCTGAAACCCATCCCTCCCATGGACTTAGGCTGTGACATAACTTCCCAAGATAACCATGTTGTTTTCCTTTCTCCATTCTTAGATCCCCACCAAAACTTCCTCAAAAGACCGTTAATATGCTGACATAAACCCCATGGCAATTTGAAGCAAGCCATAGTGTAGGTGGGGATAGCTTGAGCTATGGATTTGATAAGTACCTCCTTTCCACCTGCAGGCAGGGCCTTTTCCATCCAACCCTGCACATGCTTCCAAATCCTATCCTTCAAAAATTTAAAGGATCCTTCCTTAGCTCTCCCCGCATCAGCAGGCAGCCCTATCGATCGGATAGCTGCTCATTTTGGACTTGCAGGGTTTCTTTGATTTCTTGTCGCAGGGACTCAGCACATCCCTTGCTAAAGAAGATTGAGGACTTCTCCTTGTTTATGCGCTGGCCAGAGGCACCGCAGTAACGTTGCAGGAGAGCATCAACTCGAGCTGCCATCTCAGGTGTAGCATTAAAGAATAAGAGGCTATCATCTGCAAAAAGTAAATGGTTTACCTCAGGAGCTCCTGTTGCCACTGAAATGCCCCGGACACTGTCCGCTGGGTTAGAAGATTTCAATAAACAAGATAATTCCTCCGTCGCTAATAGAAAGAGGTAGGGGAAATTGGATCACCCTGCCTGAGCCCGCGTGATGGTGTGAACTCCTCCTGCTTCCCTCCGTTGAAGATAACCGAGAAGGATACTGATGTAACACACCTCATTACAATCTCAGTGAAACGCGGGCTGATCCCAAGTTTTAGCATGACCTTCTCCAGATAATTCCATTCAATTCTATCATAACCTTTCATCATATCAAGTTTCAAAGTGCAGAACCTGTTACTCTTCCACTTCCTTGTTTTCATATAGTGCAAGCACTCATAGGCTGAGATTAAGTTGTCAGTGATCAGGCATCCTGGCACAAATGCTGACTGTCCCTCAGAGATGATGTCGGTGAGAATAAGCTTGAGCCGGTTAGCCAAAACCTTTGAAGTGATCTTGAAGATCACATTGCAGAGGCTAATCGGTCGAAACTGTCCTAAATTTTTGGACTTGCTATCTTGGGAATTAAAACTATGAACGTTTTGTTGATCTCCTCCAGGGAATCCTCTCCTTTCAGAACACGCAACACCATATCAGTTACCTCGTCACCGCATAGATCCCAATGCCACTGGAAAAAATGTGCAGGAAAGCCATCCTGTCCTGGTGCTTTTGTCGGGAACATCTGAAACAATGTGGTTTTTATCTCTGATTTCGTATACTGAGCATCCAGAGAGTTATTCATAGCCTCATCAACTCGTGGTGGTATATGGGATGAAATCTCTTCAATACCCACAGTATTTTCGGATGCATACAGATTGCCATAAAAGTTAGAGGCCATATTCGCCATCTCTTGCTCATCCGTGCAAACTGTTCCATCAACTCACTGCAGCTCGGTAATGCGATTACGCGCTTTGCAGGCACTAGCCTTACGGTGGAAAAACTTTGTGTTATTGTCACCTTCGGCTAGCCACTGGACCCTAGCTCTCTGACGCCACATGATTTCTTCCCGGAGGCATAGCTCGACCATCCGAGCTTCAATGCTTTCCTCCTCCGCCGAGGGGCCGATCCTATCCTAAAGTGCATGCAGCTCACCAAGTTGAAGGCGCAGAGAATGCAATTCCGCCTGGACTGCACCAAACTTGTTTCGGCCCCATCTCTGTAGCACACCAGCGACGCTAGCAAGTTTCCCTGACAATCCAGATACAGTTCGGGCTTTGCCCGAAGCGTTCCACGCCTTAGCCAATATATCCCCAATGCTAGGTTCCCTTTCCCACATGCACTCGTACCGGAACTGTTTTTGCTTTGCCCGAACACTTGTTGCTACCAGCTCTATCTCTAGCAGTATGGGGCAGTGATCAGATTTTGCCGCAGTTAAGTGTTCAAGAGAAGCGAAAGGAAAGAGCGCCCACCAGCAGGCCGAACCCACGGCTCGATCCAACCGTACTCGGCAAAAGTATCCACCAGCCACCTTCTTCTCCCATGTCCAGTCCAAGCCACGGTAACCCAAATAAGCAAGTCCACAAACATCAACGGCCTCTCTGAACGCCTCTATCTGAGCACTATCCCGAGCATTGGGACCGTGTTGCTCCTCAGGTCTCAGTATCTCGTTGATGTCACCAATACATAGCCAGGGGAGAGTACTTTCCCCTCTCAATCTCTTCATTGTGTTCCAAGTTTTATAACGGAGACTCCGGGTTGCTTCTCCATAGAAACTAGACAAACGCCATTGTTCCTTCCCCTGCTCTTGCACCCAAGCATCCACATGATACTCTGGAAAAAAATTATTGCAACATCCACCGAATTCTTCCAAAAGATACATAGACCACCACTTCTACCATTGCTACCAACACCAAAACTGAAATCAAAACCTAACGAAAAGCAAAGACCTTCAACACGACTCTTCTGTAATTGAGTTTCAACTAAACAAAGGATAGACGGCGAACTAAGCTCCACGAGATCGCGGAGTTCACGAACTGTCGCGGGATCGCCTATCCCACGACAATTCAAACTTAGGATTTTCATTGGGCCTGGCGGTGCTCCGAGCTAGAGCCCGCCAATAATGCCATCTTCTCCATTTTTTTCTTCAGAGGTGACCCTGCCTTCTTCGCTTTATTACGTCCCGAGGGGAGACATAGGTTGGAGGCAACGGTGGGGCGTCCAGAGCAGCCCCGTCGACCATGCGTCTCCCGCTGATTCGCCCCAGGCCGTCAACAGTAGGTGGATTAACCACCCTCTCCAAACTGAGTGCCAGGTTCAGATTCTTGCGAACTGTAGGTGTAACTTGAGCCTCATTCTCACCCGGCCCCTGCTTCAGAGGACTTGTAACTTCTCCTTCTTCCATTCCCGTCTCTAGTAAGGCCTCTTCTCATGAGCGCTTGCGTGGTGGCGTTCTCTGGCGATAGGTAGAACCCCTGCCTGCTCTTCCTCTACCCCGCCCTCCGGTGCGACCCCCGCATGCGGCATGATCGCTCTCCTGTTCCGGAGCTGTTTCCTTCCTTTGAGCAAGCATCCAGCTTCCCCATTGCTTGTCCTTCTCTTCCCAGACCCCATCACCACATTCCTCATGATTGTGGCCCATGAACCCGCAGATTTTGCAAAAGTAGGGGATTTTCTCATACTTAACAAGAAGGAGGCGTCTTCCTCCCCCCTCAACATTCAGGGGCGTCACCCTTGTGAGGGGCTTATTCACCAGCACTCTTGCACGAACCCTCACGTAATCCCCCACGTAGAAGAGATGAGGCGCAAGTTGGATTTCCTTCACTCAACCAATCTAGCGAGCTAGCTGATCCACCACTTTTGCTTTCCGATACAACTCTGGGATGTTGTGGATCTGAGCCCACACATATAAGCCATCAAACTCGGAAGTTATTGGATCCTTCTTGCCATCATAGTCTTCAATCAGCATGTCCATACACCTGAACAACCATGGGCCTCCATGCACCACCCTCTTCCAATCCCCCAAGCAGAACATCTGGAAAATAAATAACTTCTCCCCTGCTTCCCTGTACTTTGGCACATGAGCTAGTCCCCAGATCGACTTCAGCGTCTCGAACATCGCCGAAGAGCTGAAGATGTGAGTCGTATTGACCTTCCCAATCGCCAACCATCTTGCATCTGCTTCAAACTTCTTTACCTCCTCTGCCCCAACAACCACGTCGTCTAGCTCATCATCCTGGAGGTCCAGATGTTGCAGCATCTCATCCAAGTTCTCCCATGTCCAGCCCGTCAAAGAAGATCCTGCCGGTGTCGCCATCTAGGGTTTCACCCGCAGCAGCCGAGGAACCGCCTAAGAGGAGCCGATCCGTCCTTCTACCTCTAGCCAGAGAGGGGAGGCGTCAGCGACGGGAACGGCCGGCGGTAGATGGATGATAATCTAGACGGCGATGAGATCGCCACCAGAGACAAAAACCCTAAACGAGAGGGTAGGTTTTTGCAGAACAGCGGCGTTCTCTAAGTCTATTTGGATCAGTGTCATCGTCTACCAAACCAATAATTTTTTTTAGAAGAAACCAATATTTTGGCATTGACCCAAACATTGGCACCCATTTCGATGGGCTTCAATAATCTGGCTTGCCCGAGGCCCATCAGCCATTCCCATCTATTTTATGGCCAATTTGTTCGCCAGGTGCTAGCCGAAATCACTAGTTAAGGAGTACTCCTTGCGGAGATCACTCCAACTTCCCCAGGTTGCGACAAGTGGCGCGCTGCATGTGCGCCACTTGTCATAACCTGGGAGTTTTCCCTTTTTTCGTACATCCGTTTGTTCAAAACGTTTTATCTCTTAAACCGTGCGTCCAAATCTCGAACCGCTTTCGCCGTTGGATTCCTCGCGTCGAGATCTTCAAAACTAGATCCCATGTTGATAGGTTTTGACGAACTTTTTTTTTCAAGAAAAAACCGGACGAAAAAAACCAACGAAAAAACCGAACTGGGAACACGGGTTTTTTCCCTTTCCGAAAGAGACACGCCCGTGCCTCTGACGAAATCACAACCGTGCCTCTCGCGGAAGCAAAACCGTGCCT
>NC_041389.1:674856843-674915155 GCF_002162155.2 Triticum dicoccoides
CCTCTTGCGGAAACAAAACCGTGCCTCTCGCGAAAGCACAACCGTGCCTCTTGCGGAAGCAAAACCGTGCCTCTCGCGAAAGAAAAAGAAATAGAAAACGCGTTTTTTTTCTTTCCAAAAGAGGCACGCCCATGCCTCTCGCGGAAGCACAACCGTGCCTCTCACGAAAGAAAAAAAACAGAAAATACGTTTTTTTTCGTTTTCAAGAGGCACGCCCATGCCTCTCGCGAAAGCACAACCGTGCCTCTTACGAAAACAAAACCGTGACTCTCGCGAAAAAAATGTGTTTTTTTCGCAAAAAAATTATTTTTTTTTCGAAAAAAAAATTTGGTCGAAAAGTTTGGGAAGACAGCTAGAAAACGAAAACGTAAAAAAAAACCCGGGAAAAAACCGTTTAAAAAGCCGAAAACGCGTGCGAAAAAATAAAAAAAAAACAAAATCCGGAGGGAGCGCCCAAAGCGCGACACATGGCAAATGGCTGAAAGCGTGCCAAGTAACGCTGATCGTTACGAGGCTGCCAAAGGAGTGCTCGTTAATTAATTGCTCCCGGTGCTAGCGGCCGATTCGTATGCCAAAAAATTGGCATGCCGATGGTTGGCAGGACCATGCTGGCTAGATCCAAGCGTACCCTAGGATACTACTATTCCTTATGCCTGCATCTTTACCGCTAGAACACCATGCCAAGATAGCTAAAACTAAAAGATATACTAATCTACCTACTACACACCAAAAGTCATCCTAGGTCTCTCTGTGTTGGATCAATTAACAATCATGTGACTTTTTTTGTGTCGGATCAATTAACAATCATGTGACTTTTTTTATACTAGTGGACCGGCCCAACAAGGTCATACACGGTTTGTTTTCTTTTCCTAAAAAATAAAATCTTTTTTTTGTTTTATTTAGTTTATCCTGGATTTTTTTGCGAAATAGTTATTCTTGATCTTAATTAATTGACAATTTCATTTTTTTATCATTTACTTTTCTTCAATGGCAATACATTAATTTTTCTAGAGGCCATGGACATTTCAGTGCACATGAACATTTATTATGAAAGTTATGGACGTTTAACTTTTCAGATACATGAAATCCTCAAGTAATATTAGTAAAAAAAAATTGCGTATTGAAAGATTTTGCTTTTTAATTTTATGTAACATTTATCAAGACAATTTTAGGTAACATTTCTCAAGACAAATGTAACCTTTTTTTTGCGGTGTGAAGTTTCACTTAATACATTTTTTAAGACAAGTTGCACTTAATACATAATATGGTTTACAAAGAAAACTGATTTTTTTCTCCAACTATAAAAAACTATTTGTGTATATAGTTTGAATTAAGATTTTATTTACTCCCTCCGTGTAAAAAATGCTCTGTACAGATATCACCGTCCTTAAAGGGGCTGAATCGTTTTCCTCCTGTCCCTGGCGCTGGAACCCTAGCCGCCGCCAGGAGACCAATCTTCCAGCACCGTCCTCCGGCGGCTCCCCTCCGCCGGCGACCTCGGTCATCAGTGGTGAGGGGGGCCGCCGGATCCACGCGTGTGGATCATTTTTACTTTCTCGTAGTTTAGATTTTTAGGCTGTTCATCGTATTTGTTTTGGCGGCAACGATGACAACGCTGAATAAAGATTCTTCGGATCCTTTCTTGACAAGGCCATCGGTCCTATGGTTGGGGATGGATTTGGAAACCAGTCTGTTCAAGCAAGGATGGCGTGGCGGCGGCGGCATCCTCGTGGTGGACATGTGTCCTCGGGCTCCGCCGTTGCGACGACGTTTGCTCCACCGTCGACGCGAAGCTTGGGAGGTAGTCCTGGAGTGGATCCAGATTGTGGTCTGCATCGACGACATCTGAAAGACGGAACATGTGCTGGGTTCGTGGTTCATGGATGACAGGTATGGTTTTCTTGTGCGACGTCTTAGTCACGGTGGGGTGCCAGATCTGGAGTTCGATGGCGTGGCCGGGGTGTTGCCCCGGTCTGATTCGTTCAACGGTAAGGGCTTCACTTTTGGTGAGCCACCTTGGAGGTCCGCAAAGCTGCATATCAGCGATGGAGCTGCATCGAGCTCGGGTGAGGAGGTGATCCATCATTCTTTTCTTCGGTGGCTGCTGTCATGGTGCCGGAGACCTGCTACAATCCAGAGAAGCCACATAACACAATCCAGAGACCTGCTACAAACCCCGTGACAATACCGAGGTATAATGACAATGCATCGCCCATGCCCTCATGCTCATCTTCAAGAGCCAGTGCAGTGGTTTCAGTTCGTGAACAGTTCCTTGAGACGGGTGGGCCACATAGACCTGGGTTACCAATGTAGATGGATGGCTGGTCGTCCAGAGTTCTTAACTGATTTCCAAATGGTATGGTTCATGTCAGATTGTTATATGACAGGTTCAAGTGTGCCAGTACTGTTAGATCCGCAAGACTTGTAGGGATTTCACGAGAGAGCTTATTATACGAGAGATCCAAAGATTCCACTGCCCATAGCTCACCAATCGTTTGAGGGATTATGCCGCTGAGATGATTCCAAGACAAGTTCAAGTTTTTCAATGCATCGAGCATGCCGATTTCATGAGGAATCTGCCCTGTTAAATTGTTGCAAGAGAAATCATGTTTACCATGTACATGATTCCTGTCGTGTATTCAAGCTGCTGGCCTTTTGTGACCACCCATAGACTATCGGTATAAGCATGCGGGTTCTTGTAGATGGAGACGGCCACAACAAAGTTGACAGTTTTGAAAAGTGCGCCTTGCTGATTGGGAGTATGAGCCATAGCTATGAGATTCCCAAGTGATAGTGGTATCTTTCCTAAGATGTTGTTGTTTGCAATGTCTAAATATTGAAGCCCCTTTATCTTGGTGAGTTCAACAGGGATGCCACCAGTGAGCATGCTTGACCGCAGCCTCAGAAATGCTAAGGATGGTATCTTTGACCAAATCCATGTTGGTAAACGCCCAGTAAATTTATTGCATGCGAGATCAAGGAATTTTAGCTCTTTAAACCTCCGAAGAAAGGTTGGCAATTCTCATGAAAGATTGTTGTTGTTCAAGTTAAGCATAGTAATGAAGGAAATATGCCCTAGAGGCAATAATAAGTTATTATTTATTTCCTTATTTCATGATAAATGTTTATTATTCATGCTAGAATTGTATTAACCGAAAACATAATACATGTGTGAATACATAGACAAACATAGATCACTAGTATGCCTCTACTTGACTAGCTCGTTAATCAAAGATGGTTAAGTTTTCTAACCATAGACATGAGTTGTCATTTGATTAACGGGATCACATCATTAGGAGAATGATGTGATTGACTTGACCCATTTCATTAACTTAGCACTTGATTGTTTAGTATGTTGCTATTGCTTTCTCCATGACTTATACATGTTCCTATGGCTATGAGATTATGCAACTCCCGTTTACCGGAGGAACACTTTGTGTACTACCAAACGTCACAACGTAACTGGGTGATTATAAAGGTGCTCTACAGGTGTCTCCGAAGGTACTTATTGAGTTGGCGTATTTTGAGATTAGGATTTGTCACTCCAATTGTCGGAGAGGTATCTCTGGGCCCTCTCGGTAATGCACATCACTATAAGCCTTGCAAGCAATGTTGCGGGATGATGCATTACATAACGAGTAAAGAGACTTGTCGATAACGAGATTGAACTAGGTATTGAGATACCGACGATCGAATCTCGGGCAAGTAACATACCGATGACAAAGGGAACAATGTATGTTGTTATGCGTTTTGACCGATAAAGATCTTCATAGAATATGTGGGAGCCAATATGAGCATCCAGGTTCCGCTATTGGTTATTGACCGGAGATGTGTCTCGATCATGTCTACATAGTTCTCGAACCTGTAGGGTCCACACGCTTAACGTTCGGTGACGATTTATATTATGAGTTATGTGTTTAGATATACCAAAGGTAGTTTGGAGTCCCGGATGATATCGGGGACATGACGAGGAGTCTCGAAATGGTCGAGACGTAAATATCGATATATTGGACGACTATATTCGGACATCGGAAAGGTTCCGAGTGATTCAGGTATTTATCAGAGTACCGGAGAGTTACGGGAATTCGCCGGGGAGTATATGGGCCTTATTGGGCTTTAGGGGAAAAAGAGAGGGGAGGTTGCGCGCCCCCCAAGGTCTAGTCCGAATTGGACTAGGGGGAGGGGCTGCGCCTCCTCCTTCCTTCTCTTCTCTTTTCCCTTTTCTTGACTCCTACTACTACTACTACTTGGAAGGGGGGGCGGGGGAGGGGGATCCTACTCCCGGTGGAAGTAGGACTCCTCTAGGGCGCGCCATAGGAGGGCCGGCCCTCCCCCCTCCTCCACTCCTTTATATACGGGGGCAGGGGGCACCTCTAGGCACACAAGTTGATCTGTTGATCTCTCCCAGCCGTGTACGGTGCCCCCCTCCACCATATTCCACCTCGGTCATATCGTAGTCGTGCTTAGGCGAAGCCCTGCGTTGGTAGCAACATCATCACCGTCATCATGCCGTCGTGCTGACGAAACTCTCCCGTGAAGCTCTGCTGGACCAGAGTTCGCGGGACGTCATCGAGCTGAACATGTGCTGAACTTGAAGGTGCCGTACGTTCGGTACTTGGATCGGTCGGATCGTGAAGACGTACAACTACATCAACCGCGTTGTGCTAACGCTTCCGCTTACGGTCTACGAGGGTATGTGGACAACAGTCCCCCCTCTCGTTGCTATTCATCATCATGATCTTCCGTGTGCGCAAGATTTTTTTTGAAATTACTACGTTCCCCAACAAGTAATACTTGAAAATTTGGGTGTAGGAGGGCAATTGGGCATTGTCCCATTTAGTAGGTTCTGGTCTAGAAATTTCATTCCTGCAACTCAAACATGGAGCATGGAATGGTCCCAGAAAAGGATTTTTTGAAAAGCATGAGTATTTGTAGCTTTGGAGTGCCAATATGCAATGGCACTGTGCCCAACAGATTGTTCCCTGACAGGTCCAAGTAGACTAGGTTCTTTGGTAGTGTTGGAATTGGTCTAGCAAGCTGATTAAAACTAATATCCAAAACAATTTATTTGGTTCCACGAAACCGAAAAAATGCGGGAAGCCAGCCGAAAATCCGATTTCTAGACAAATGCAACTGTTCAGCATGGTACATAGAGATCCAGAACTCATCAGGTATGGAATCATGTATACAGGTGTTTGAAATATCAAGATAGGTGATCGTTGGTTGGCTAATCCATGCAGGAAACTGGGGGCCTAGGATGCAAGAACTAAAACTCGCTGAAGTTAATTTCAATAAAGTGTTCCTTTTTCTGTCAACCACTATAGTTAACGGATCGTTGGAGATCCATAGAACTTTTATACTGGTCATGTTTATGAAATGGTCTGCAGTAATTGTATGTAGGTTGTTTGAGTCTAACCATAATTCCTCCAAATTTGTGAGTTCATGTATACCAACGGGTATCTCTTCGGGTAGTTTATTATTATCGAGTTGAAGTATGAGCAAGCTGCTAAATTGCTCTAGCCGATATGGAAGGCTCCCTCTCAGATTGTTACAGTCCATACAACTCTTGTAACTCATTTGTTGGCAATCTATGAAATAGGTCTTCTGTGTCCCCACTAATGAAGTTCTCTGATAATTGGAGCAGTTGTAGTTTCTTTAGTTTCTTGAAGGTCGATGGCACCATGCCGGAGAAGTTGTTTGTGCTAAGGCTCAATGATTGTATAGAGGTCAAGTTTCCCACTTCGCCAGGTATAGAACCCTGGATTCCACAGTTACTCAGATCAAGGCCTGTGAGCATAGGTAGATCCCAAACCAAGTAGTTGGCTCCAAAGGATGAGTTAAATGAGTTGGACTCGAGGTCGAGTGTATCTAGTGATGTGAGGTTGGAGTGCAACGGCAGTGGCATAATGTTTTGGAGCCCACAAGCAGCTAGTTCAAAGGGTTATCAGGGAGGGGAGCATGTTGACAACATGAGTCCAGTCAACGTTAGCGCTGAGGTCCACCTCAGACATGTCGAGATATTGTAGCTTCTGCAGGCGTGACAACCATCTGAGATCAGGTGAGCAAAAACCACGTAACTGAATTGAGAGGTCAAGGCTGACCAGATTGGATAGGTTCCCGAGGTGGGGAAGGATTCGCCCACCGAAAGATGAGCTGGTGAGGGCGAGATGTTTATGGCTCCTAAGACCCCCGATGAACTCCGGGATGGGACTACCACTGAAATTGTTGTACGAGAGGTCCAGGTGCTTGAGATGTCGTAGAGTGAGTAAGGAGGAGCTTATCTGACCTCCGATGGCTCCGGGCATGATTTCATCATACAAGTCGGTATCACTGTTGACATGGAGGCCGACAACGTAACCGATCCGGTAGCTGCACTCGACACCCGTCCACCAGCAGCAGTCCTCCTCGACTCGCCATGACGAAAGGTAGTTGTATGAGGAAGCGTAGAACCCTTTTGTTGGGAACGTAGTAATTTCAAAAAAAATTCCTACGCACACGCAAGATCATGGTGATGGCATAGCAACGAGAGGGGAGAGTGTTGTCCACATACCCTCGTAGACCGTAAGCGGAAGTGTTATGACAACGTGGTTGATGTAGTCGTACGTCTTCACGATCCGACCGATCCAAGTACCGAACGTACGGCACCTCCAAGTTCAGCACACGTTCAGCTCGAAGACGATCCCCGGACTCCGATCCAGCAAAGTGTCGGGGATGAGTTCCGTTAGCACGACGGCGTGGTGACGATGATGATGCTCTACCGACACAGGGCTTCGCCTAAACTCTGCGACGATATGACTGAGGTGGAATATGGTGGAGGGGGGCACCGCACACGGCTAAGGAACGATCCGTAGATCAACTTGTGTGTCTAGGGTGCCCCCTGCCCCCGTATATAAAGGAGCAAGGGGGTGCGGCCGGCCCTAGGAGGAGGTGCGCCGGAGGAGTCCTACTCCCACCGGGAGTAGGACTCCCCCCCTTCCCTAGTTGGACTAGGACTTAGGGGGAAGGAGGAGAGGGGGGAAAGGAAAGGGGGGGCGCCGCCCCCCTTCCTTGTCCTATTCGGACTTGGGGGGGGGAGGGGCGCGCGGCTGCCCCTTGTCCCCTTCTCCTCTTCCTCCACTAGGCCCACTAAGGCCCATTAGGTCACCGGGGGGTTTCGGTAACCTCCCGGTACTCCGGTAAAATGCCAATTTCACCCGGAACACTTCCGATGTGCAAACATAGGCTTCCAATCTATCAATCTTTATGTCTCGACCATATTGAGACTCCTCGTCATGTCCGTGATCACATCCGGGACTCCGAACAATCTTCAGTACATCAAAACTTATAAACTCATAATAAAACTATCATCGTAACTTTAAGCGTGCGGATCCTACGGGTTCGAGAACTATGTAGACATGACCTAGAACTATTCTCGGTCAATAACCAATAGCGGAACCTGGATGCTCATATTGGCTCCTACATATTCTACGAAGATCTTTATCGGTCAAACCGCATAACAACATACGTTGTTCCCTTTGTCATCGGTATGTTACTTGCCCGAGATTCGATCGTCGGTATCCAATACCTAGTTCAATCTCGTTACCGGCAAGTCTCTTTACTCGTTATGTAATGCATCATTCCGTAACTAACTCATTAGCTACATTGCTTGCAAGGCTTATAGTGATGTGCATTACCGAGAGGGCCCAGAGATACCTCTCCGACAATCGGAGTGACAAAACCTAATCTCGAAATATGCCAACCCAACATGTACCTTTGGAGACACCTATAGTACTCCTTTATAATCACCCAGTTACGTTGTGACGTTTGGTAGCACCCAAAGTGTTCCTCCAGTAAACGGGAGTTGCATAATCTCATAGTTACAGGAACATGTATAAGTCATGAAGAAAGCAATAGCAACATACTAAACGATCAATTGCTAGGCTAACGGAATGGGTCATGTCAATCAAATCATTCTCCTAATGATGTGATCCTATTAATCAAATGACAACACTTGTCTATGGTTAGGAAACATAACCATCTTTGATTAATGAGCTAGTCAAGTAGAGGCATACTAGTGACTATATGTTTGTCTATGTATTCACACATGTATCATGTTTCCGGTTAATACAATTCTAGCATGAATAATAAAAATTTATCATGATATAAGGAAATAAATAATAACTTTATTATTGCCTCTAGGGCATATTTCCTTCAGTCTCCCACTTGCACTAGAGTCAATAATCTAGTTCACATCGCCATGTGATTTAACACCAATATTCACATATGTATGTGATTAATACCCATAGTTCACATCATCATGTGATCAACACCCAAAGGGTTTGTTCACATCGCTATGTGATTAACACCCAAAGAGTACTAAGGTATGATCATGTTTTGCTTGTGAGAGAAGTTTAGTCAACGGGTCTGTCATATTCAGAGCCGTATGTATTTTGCAAATATTCTATGTCCACAATGCTCTGCACGGAGCTACTCTAGCTAATTGCTCCCACTTTCAATATGTATCCAGATTGAGACTTAGAGTCATCTGGATTGGTGTAAAAGCTTGCATCGTTGTAACTTTTTACGACGGGCTCTTTTATCACCTCCATAATCGAGAAACATCTCCTTAGTCCTCACTAAGGATATTCTTGACCGCTGTCCAGTGATCTACTCTTAGATCAAAATTGTATTCCTTTGTCAAACTCAGAGCAAGGTATACAATAGGTCTGGTTCACAGCATAGCATACTTTATAGAACCTATGACTGAGGCATAGGGAATGACTTTTCATTCTCTTTCTTATTTTCTGCCATGATCGGGTCTTGAGTCTTACTCAACTTCATAGCTTTGCATCAAAGGCAAGAACTCCTTCTTTGATTGTTCTATTTTGAACTATTTCAAAAATTTATCAAGGTATGTACTCATTGAAAAAAATCTTATCAAGCGTCTTGATCTATCTATATAGATCTTGATGCTCAATGTGTAAGCAGCTTCACCGAGGTCTTTCATTTAAAAACTTTTATTCAAGTATCCCTTTATGCTATCCAGAAATTCTATATCATTTCTGATCAACTATATGTCATCTACATATAGTATCAGAAATGCTATAGAGCTCCCACTCACTTTCTTGTAAATACAGGCTTCACCGCAAGTCTGTATAATACTATATGCTTTGATCAACTTATCAAAGCGTATATTCCAACTCTGAGATGCTTGCACCAGTCCATACATGGATCGCTGGAGCTTGCACATTTTGTTAGTACCTTTAGGATTGACAAAACCTTCTAGTTGCATCATATACAACTCTTCGTTAAGAAAACCATTAAGGAATGCAGTTTTGACATTCATTTGCCAGATTTCATAAAATGTGGCAATTGCTAACATGATTCGGACAGACTTAAGCATCGCTACAGTTGAGAAAATCTCATTGTAGTCAACACCTTGAACTTGTCGAAAACCCTTTTGCGACAAGTCAAGCTTTGTAGACAGTTACATTACCATCAGCGTCAGTCTTCTTCTTAAAGATCCATTTATTCTCAATGGCTTGCCGATCATCGGTCAAGTCAACCAAAGTCCATACTTTGTTTTCATACATGGATCCCATCTCAGATTTCATGGCCTCTAGCCATTTTGCAGAATCTTGGCTCATCATCGCTTCCTCATAGTTCGTAGGTTCATCATGGTCAAGAAACATGACTTCCAGAATATGATTACTGTACCACTCTGGTGCGGATCTTACTCTGGTAGACCTACGAGGTTCAGTATAAACTTGTTCTGAAGTTTCATGATCAATATCATTAGCTTCCTCACTAATTGGTGTAGGTGTCACAGAAACCAATTTCTGTGATGAACTACTTTCCAATAAGGGAGCAGGTATAGTTACCTCATCAAGTTCTACTTTCCTCCCATTCACTTCTTTCGAGAGAAACTCCTTCTCTAGAAAGGATCCATTCTTAGCAATGAATGTCTTGCCTTCGGATCTGTGATAGAAGGTGTACCCAACTGTCTCCTTTGGGTATCCTATGAAGACACATTTCTCCGATTTAGGTTCGAGCTTATCTGGTTGAAGTTTCTTCACATAAGCATCGCAGCCCCAAACTTTAAGAAATGACAACTTTGGTTTCTTGCCAAACCACAGTTCATAAGGCGTCGTCTCAACGGATTTTGATGGTGCCCTATTCAACGTGAATGCGGCCGTCTCTAAAGCATAACCCCAGAACGATAGCGGTAAATCAGTAAGAGACATCATAGATCGCACCATATCTAGTAAAGTACGATTACGATGTTCGGACACACCATTTCTTTGTGGTGTTCCAGGTGGCGTGAGTTGCGAAACTATTCCGCATTGTTTCAAATGTAAACCAAACTCGTAACTCAAATATTCTCCTCCACGATCATATCGTAGAAACTTTATTTTCTTGTTACGACGATTTTCCACTTCACTCTGAAATTACTTGAACTTTTCAAATGTTTCAGACTTGTGTTTCATTAAGTAGATATACCCATATCTGCTTAAATCATCTGTGAAGGTGGGAAAATAACGATATCCGCCACGAGCTTCAACATTCATCGGACCACATACATCTGTATGTATGATTTCCAACAAATCTGTTGCTCTCTCCATTGTACCGGAGAACGGTGTTTTAGTCATCTTGCCCATGAGGCACGGTTCGCAAGTACCAAGTGATTCATAATCAAGTGATTCCAAAAGTCCATCAGTATGGAGTTTCTTCATGCGCTTTACACCGATATGACCTAAACGGCAGTGCCACAAATAAGTTGCACTATCATTATCAACTCTGCATCTTTTGGCTTCGACATTATGAATATGTGTATCACTACTATCGAGTTTCAATAAAAATAGACCACTCTTCAAGGGTGCATGACCATAAAAGATATTATTCATATAAATAGAACAACCATTATTCTCTGATTTAAATGAATAACCGTCTCGCATCAAAGAAGATCCAGATATAATGTTCATGCTCAACGCTGGCACCTAATAACAATTATTCAGTTCTAAAACTAATCCCGAAGGTAGATGTAGAGGTAGCGTGCCGACCGCGATCACATCGATTTTGGAACCGTTTCCCACGCGCATCATCACCTCGTCCTTGGCCAGTGCTCGCTTATTCCGTAGTCCCTGTTTCGAGTTGCAAATATTAGCAACAGAACCAGTATCAAATACCCAGGTGCTACTGCGAGCTCTAGTAAGGTACACATCAATAACATGTATATCACATATACCTTTGTTCACCTTGCCATCCTTCTTATCCGCCAAATACTTGGGGCAGTTCCGCATCCAGTGTCCAGTCTGCTTGCAGTAGAAGCACTCAGTTTCAGGCTTAGGTCCAAACTTGGGTTTCTTCTCTTGAGCAGCAACTTGCTTGCTGTTCTTCTTGAAGTTCCCCTTCTTCTTCCCTTTGCCCTTTTTCTTGAAACTAGTGGTCTTGTTGACCATCAACACTTGATGCTCCTTCTTGATTTCTACCTCCGCAGCTTTTAGCATTGCGAAGAGCTTGGGAATTGTCTTGTTCATCCCTTGCATATTATAGTTCATCACGAAGCTCTTGTAGCTTGGTGGTAGTGATTGGAGAATTCTGTCAATGACGCTATCATCCGGAGATTAACTCCCAGTTGAATTAAGTGATTATTATACCCAGACATTTTGAGTATATGCTCACTGACAGAACTATTCTCCTCCATCTTGCAGCTGTAGAACTTATTGGAGACTTCATATCTCTCAATCCGGGCATTTGCTTGAAATATTAACTTCAACTCCTGGAACATCTCATATGCTCCATGACGTTCAAAACGTCGTTGAAGACCCGGTTCTAAGCCGTAAAGCATGGCACATTGAACTATCGAGTAGTCATCAGCTTTGCTCTGCCAGACGTTCTTAACGTCGTCAGTTGCATCAGCAGCAGGCCTGGCACCCAGCGGTGCTTCCAGGACGTAATTCTTCTGTGCAGCAATGAGGATAATCCTCAGGTTACGGACCCAGTCCGTGTAATTGCTACCATCATCTTTCAGCTTTGCTTTCTCAAGGAACGCATTAAAATTCAACGGAACAACAACACGAGCCATCTATCTACAACAAACATAGACAAGCAAAATACTATCAGGTACTAAGTTCATGATAAATTTAAGTTCAATTAATCATATTACTTTAGAACTCCCACTTAGACAGACATCTCTCGAGTCATCTAAGTGATCACGTGATCCAAATCAACTAAACAAGAACCGATCATCACGTGAGATGGAGTAGTTTTCAATGGTGAACATCACTATGTTGATCATATCTACTATATGATTCACGCTCGACCTTTCGGTCTCCGTGTTCCGAGGCCATATCTGCATATGCTAGGCTCGTCAAGTTTAACCTAAGTATTCTGCGTGTGCAAAACTGGCTTGCACCCGTTGTAGATGGACATAGAGCTTATCACACCCGATCATCACGTGGTGTCTGGGCACGACGAACTTTGGCAATGGTGCATACTCAGGGAGAACACTTCTTGATAATTTTTAGTGAGAGATCATCTTAAAATGCTACCGTCAATCAAAGAAAGATAAGATGCATAAAGGATAAACATCACATGGAATCAATATAAGTGATATGATATGGCCATCATCATCTTGTGCTTGTGATCTCCATCTCCGAAGCACCGTCGTGATCACCATCGTCACCGGCGCGACACCTTGATCTCCATCGTAGCATCGTTGTCGTTTATGCCATCTATTGCTTCTATGACTATCGCTACCGCTTAGTGATAAAGTAAAGCAATTACAGGGCATTTGCATTTCATACGATAAAGCGACAACCATATGGCTCCTGCCAGTTGCCGATAACTTCGGTTACAAAACATGATCATCTCATACAATAAAATATAGCATCACGTCTTGACCATATCACATCACAACATGCCCTGCAAAAACAAGTTACACGTCCTCTACTTTGTTGTTGCATGTTTTACGTGGCTGCTACGGGCTTAGCAAGAACCGTTCTTACCTACGCATCAAAACCACAACGATAGTTCGTCAAGTTAGTGCTGTTTTAACCTTCGCAAGGACCGGGCGTAGCCACACTCGATTCAGCTAAAGTGAGAGAGACAGACACCCGCCAGCCACCTTTAAGCACGAGTGCTTGTAACAGTGAAACCAGTCTCGCGTAAGCGTACGCGTAATGTCGGTCCGGGCCGCTTCATCTCACAATACCGCCGAACCAAAGTATGACATGCTGGTAAGCAGTATGACTTGTACCGCCCACAACTCACTTGTGTTCTACTCGTGCATATGACATCTACGCATAAACCTGGCTCGGATACCACTGTTGGGGAACGTAGTAATTTCAAAAAAAAAATCCTACGCACACGCAAGATCATGGTGATGGCATAGCAACAAGAGGGGAGAGTGTTGTCCACGTACCCTCGTAGACCGTAAGCGGAAGCGTTATGACAACGCGGTTGATGTAGTCGTACGTCTTCACAATCCGACTGATCCAAGTATCGAACGTACGGCACCTCCGAGTTCAGCACACGTTCAGCTCGATGACGATCCCCGGACTCCGATCCAGCAAAGTGTCGGGGATGAGTTCCGTCCGCACGACGGCGTGGTGACGATGATGATGCTCTACCGACGCAGGGCTTCCCCTAAACTCTGCGACGATATGACTAAGGTGGAATATGGTGGAGGGGGGCACCGCACACAGCTAAGGAACGATCCGTAGATCAACTTGTGTGTCTAGGGTGCCCCCATGCCCCCGTATATAAAGGAGCAAGGGGGGTGCGACCGACCCTAGGAGGAGGCGCGCCGGAGGAGTCCTACTCCCACTGGGAGTAGGACTCCACCCTTCCCTAGTTGGACTAGGACTTGGGGGGAAGGAGGAGAGGGGGGAAAGGAAAGGGGGGGCACCGCCCCCCTTCCTTGTCCTATTCGGACTTGGGGGGAGGGGCGCGCGGCTGCCCCTTGTCTGTTGGGGAACGTTGCAGAAAATTAAAAATTTTCCTACAGTTTCACCAAGATCCATCTATGAGTTCATCTAAGCAACGAGTCAAGGGAGTGAGTTTGCATCTACATACCACTTGTAGATCGCGTACGGAAGCGTTAGAGGGAGCGGTGATGATGGAGTCGTACTTGCCGTGATTCAGATCACCGGAGATCCTAGCGCTGACAGACGGCACCTCCGCGTTCAACACACGTATGGAGAGTGTGACGTCTCCTCCTTCTTGATCCAGCAAGGGGGAAGGAGAGGTTGATGATGATGGCTCCAGCAGCAGCACAACGGCGTGGTGGTGGTGGAACAGCAGCACTCCGGCAGGGCTTCGCCAAGCACGTGACGGAGGAGGAAGAGGTGTAGCAGGGGGAGGGGGCGCCAGGACTTCAGGGTGCGGCTTCCCCTCTCCCCCCTCCCTTTATATAGGCCCCCAGGGGGGGCGCCGGCCCTGGGAGATTCAATCTCCCAAGGGGGCGGCGGCCAAGGGGGGAGGAGTGCCCCCCAAGGCATGTGGTGCGCCCCCCCCCCCACCCTAGGGTTTCAACCCTAGGCACAGGGGGTGGGCCTAGGGGGGCACACCAGCCCACTATGGGCTGGCTCCCCTCCCACTTCAGCCCATGGGGCCCTCCGGGATGGGTGGCCCCACCTGGTGGACCCCGGGACCCTTCCGGTGGTCCCGGTACAATACCGGGTGACCCCAAAACTTTCCCGATGGCCGAAATACCACTTCCTATATATAATTCTTTACCTCCGGACCATTCCGAAACTCCTCGTGACGTCCGGGATCTCATCCGGGACTCCGAACAACATTCGGTATACTGCATACTCATATTCATACAACCCTAGCGTCACCGAATCTTAAGTGTGTAGATCCTACGGGTTCGGGAGACACGTAGTCATGACCGAGACGGCTCTCGGGCAATAACCAACAGCAGGATCTGGATACCCATGTTGGCTCCCACATGCTCCTCGATGATCTCATCGGATGAACCACGATGTCGAGGATTAGAACAACCCCGTATACAATTCCCTTTGTCATTCGGTACGTTACATGCCCGAGACTCGATCGTCGGTATCCCAATACCTCGTTCAGTCTCGTTATCGGCAAGTCACTTTACTCGTACCGTAATGCATGATCCCGTGACCAAACACTTGGTCACTTTGAGCTCATTGTGATGATGCATTACCGAGTGGGCCCAGAGATACCTCTCCGTCATACGGAGTGACAAATCCCAGTCTCGATCCGTGTCAACCCAACAGACACTTTCGGAGATACCTGTAGTGCACCTTTATAGTCACCCAGTTATGTTGTGACGTTTGGTACACCCAAAGCACTCTTACGGTATCCGGGAGTTACACGATCTCATGGTCTAAGGAAGAGATACTTGACATTGGAAAAGCTCTAGCAAAATGAACTATACGATCTTGTGCTATGCTTAGGATTGGGTCTCGTCCATCACATCATTCTCTTAATGATGTGATCCCGTTGTCAATGACATGTAATGTCCATAGTCAGAAACCATGACTATCTGTCGACCAACGAGCTAGTCAACTAGAGGCTCACTAGGGACATGTTATGGTCTATGTATTCACACGTGTATTACGATTTCCGGATAATACAGTTATAGCATGAATAAAAGACAATTATCATGAACAAGGAAATGTAATAATAACCCTTTTATTATTGCCTCTAGGGCATATTTCCAACAGTCTCCCACTTGCACTAGAGTCAATAATCTAGTTATATTGTGATGAATCGAACACCCATAGAGTTCTGGTGTTGATCATGTTTTGCTCGCGAGAGAGGTTTAGTCAACGGATCTGCGACATTCAGATCCGTATGTACTTTGAAAATATCTATGTCTCCATCTGGAACATTTTCTCAGATGGAGTTGAAACAACGCTTGATGTGCCTGGTCTTCTTGTGAAACCTGGGCTCCTTGGCAAGGGCAATAGCTCCAGTGTTGTCACAGAAGAGTTTGATCGGCCCCGACGCATTGGGTATGACTCCTAGGTCGGTGATGAACTCCTTCACCCAAATAGCTTCATGCGCTGCCTCCGAGGCTGCCATGTACTCCGCTTCACATGTAGATCCCGCCACGATGCTCTGCTTGCAGCTGCACCAGCTTACTGCTCCACCATTCAACATATACACGTATCCGGTTTGTGACTTAGAGTCATCCAGATCTGTGTCGAAGCTAGCGTCGACGTAACCCTTTACGACGAGCTCTTCGTCACCTCCATAAACGAGAAACATGTCCTTTGTCCTTTTCAGGTACTTCAGGATATTCTTGACCGCTGTCCAGTGTTCCTTGCCGGGATTACTTTGGTACCTTCCTACCAAACTTACGGCAAGGTTTACATCAGGTCTGGTACACAGCATGGCATACATAATAGATCCTATGGCTGAGGCATAGGGGATGACGCTCATCTCTTCTTTATCGTTTGCTGTGGTCGGGCATTAAGCCGAGCTCAATCTCACACCTTGCAGTACAGGCAAGAACCCTTTCTTGGACTGATCCATTTTGAACTTCTTCAAAATTTTATCAAGGTATGTGCTTTGTGAAAGACCTATGAGGCGTCTTGATCTATCCCTATAGATCTTGATGCCTAATATGTAAGCAGCTTCTCCAAGATCCTTCATTGAAAAACACATATTCAAGTAGGACTTAATACTGTCCAAGAATTCTATATTATTTCCCATCAAAAGTATGTCATCTACATATAATATGAGAAATGCTACAGAGCTCCCACTCACTTTCTTGTAAACACAGGCTTCTCCATAAGTCTGCATAAACCCAAACGCTTTGATCATCTCATCAAAGCGAATGTTCCAACTCCGAGATGCTTGCACCAGCCCATAAATGGATCGCTGGAGCTTGCATACTTTGTCAGCGTTCTTAGGATCGACAAAACCTTCCGGCTGCATCATATACAGTTCTTCCTTAAGATGCCCGTTAAGGAATGCCGTTTTGACGTCCATCTGCCATATCTCATAATCATAGTATGCGGCAATTGCTAACATGATTCGGACGGACTTAAGCTTCGCTACGGGAGAGAAAGTCTCATCATAGTCAATCCCTTGAACTTGCCGATAACCCTTACCGACAAGTCGAGCTTTATAGATGGTGACATTACCATCCGCGCCCATCTTCTTCTTAAAGATCCATTTGTTTTCTATCGCTCGCCGATCATCGGGCAAGTCAGTCAAAGTCCACACTTTGTTTTCATACATGGATTCTATCTCGGTTTTCATGGCTTCAAGCCATTTGTTGGAATCTGGGCCCGCTATCGCTTCTTCATAGTTCGAAGGTTCACCGTTGTCTAACAACATGATTTCCAGGACAGGGTTGCCGTACCACTCTGGTGCGGAACGTGTCCTTGTGGACCTACGAAGTTCAGTAGTAACTTGATCAGAAGTACCTTGATCATCATCATTATTTTCCTCTTCAGTTGGTGTAGGCATCACAGGAACATTTTCCTGAGCTGCACTACTATCCCGTTCAAGAGGTAGTACTTCATCGAGTTCTACTTTCCTCCCACTTACTTCTTTCGAGAGAAACTCTCTTTCCAGAAAGGATCCGTTCTTGGCAACAAAGATCTTGCCCTCGGATCTTAAGTAGAAGGTATACCCAATGGTTTCCTTAGGGTATCCTATGAAGACGCATTTTTCCGACTTGGGTTCGAGCTTTTCAGGTTGAAGTTTCTTGACATAAGCATCGCATCCCCAAACTTTTAGAAACGACAGCTTAGGTTTCTTTCCAAACCATAATTCATACGGTGTCGTCTCAACGGATTTAGACGGTGCCCTATTTAAAGTGAATATAGCTGTCTCTAGAGCATATCCCCAAAATGATAGCGGTAAATCGGTAAGAGACATCATAGACCGCACCATATCCAATAGAGTGCGATTACGACGTTCGGACACACCGTTACGCTGAGGTGTTCCAGGCGGCGTGAGTTGTGAAACGATTCCACATTTTCTTAAGTGTGTACCAAATTCGTGACTTAAATATTCTCCTCCATGATCCGATCGTAAGAATTTTATCTTTCGGTCATGTTGATTCTCTACCTCATTCTGAAATTCCTCGAACTTTTCAAAGGTCTCAGACGTGTGTTTCATCAAGTAGACATACCCATATCTACTCAAGTCATCAGTGAGAGTGAGAACATAACGATATCCTCCGCGAGCCTCAACGCTCATTAGACCGCACACATCGGTATGTATGATTTCCAACAAGTTGGTTGCTCGCTCCATTGTTCCGGAGAACGGAGTTTTGGTCATCTTGCCCAAGAGGCATGGTTCGCATGTGTCAAATGATTCATAATCGAGAGACTCCAAAAGTCCATCAGCATGGAGCTTCTTCATGCGCTTGACACCAATGTGACCAAGGCGGCAGTGCCACAAGTATGTGGGACTATCGTTATCAACTTTACATCTTTTGGTATTCACGCTATGAATATGTGTAACATTACGCTCGAGATTCATTAAGAATAAACCATTGACCATAGGGGCATGACCATAAAACATATCTCTTATATAAATAGAACAACCATTATTCTCGGATTTAAATGAGTAGCCATCTCGTATCAAACGAGATCCAGATACAATGTTCATGCTCAAACATGGCACCAAATAACAATTATTAAGGTTTATAACTAATCCCATAGGTAAGTGTAGAGGTAGCGTGCCGACGGCGATCACATCGACCTTGGAACCATTCCCGACGCGCATCGTCACCTCATCCTTCGCCAGTCTCCGCTTATTCCGCAGCTCCTGCTGTGAGTTACAAATATGAGCAATGGCACCGGTATCAAATACCCAAGAGTTACTACGAGTACTGGTAAGGTACACATAAATTACATGTACATCAAATATACCTTTAATGTTGCTGGCCTTCTTATCCGCTAAGTATTTGGGGCAGTTCCGCTTCCAGTGACCCTTCCCCTTGCAATAAAAGCACTCAGTCTCAGGCTTGGGTCCATTCTTTGACTTCTTCCCGGCAACTGGCTTACCGGGCGCGACAACATCTTTGTCGTCCTTCTTGAAGTTCTTCTTACCCTTGCCCTTCTTGAACTTAGTAGTCTTATTGACCATCAACACTTGATGTTCTTTCTTGATTTCAACCTCTGCCGACTTCAGCATTGAAAATACTTCAGGAATGGTCTTCACCATCCCCTGCATATTATAGTTCATCACAAAGCTCTTGTAGCTTGGTGGGAGCGACTGAAGGATTCTGTCAATGACCGCCTCATCCGAGAGGTTAATGTCCAGCTGGGACAGGCGGCTGTGCAACCCAGACATTTTGAGTATATGCTCACTGACAGAACTGTTTTCCTCCATCTTACAACTATAGAACTTGTCGGAGACTTCATATCTCTCGACCCGGGCATGATCTTGGAAAACTAGTTTTAGCTCCTCGAACATCTGATATGCTCCGTGTTGCTCAAAACGCTTTTGGAGCCCCGGTTCTAAGCTGTAAAGCATGCCGCACTGAACGAGGGAGTAATCATCAGCACGTGTCTGCCAAACGTTCAAATCGTCTTGTAGTGCTGGGAGAGCAGGTGGGTCACCTAACGGTGCTTCAAGGACATTTGCTTTCTTGGCAGCTATGAGGATGATCCTAAGGTTCCAGACCCAGTCCATATAGTTGTTGCCATCATCTTTCAGCTTGGTTTTCTCTAGGAATGCATTGAAGTTCATGTTGACACGAGCGTTGGCCATTTGATCTACAAGACATATTTTGCAAAGATTTTAGACTAAGTTCATGATAATTAAGTTCATCCAATCAAATTATTTAATGAACTCCCACTCAGATTTGACATCCCCTTAGTCATCTAGGTGTTACACGATCCGAGTTGACTAGGCCGTGTCCGATCATCACGTGAGACGGACTAGTCATCGTCGGTGAACATTCTCATGTTGATCGTATCTTCCATACGACTCGTGTTCGACCTTTCGGTCTCCGTGTTCCGAGGCCATGTCTGTATATGCTAGGCTCGTCAAGTTAACCCTAAGTGTTTTGCATGTGTAAAACTGTCTTACACCCGTTGTATGTGAACGTAAGGATCTATCACACCCGATCATCACGTGGTGCTTCGAAACGACGAACTTTAGCAATGGTGCACAGTTAGGGGAGAACACTTCTTGAAATTGTTGCAAGGGATCATATTATTTACTACCGTCATTCTAAGTAAACAAGATGCATAAAACATAATAAACATCACATGCAATTATATAAAGTGGTGACATGATATGGCCAATATAATATAGCTCCTTTGATCTTCATCTTCGGGGCTCCATGATCATCTTGTCACCGGCATGACACCATGATCTCCATCATCATGATCTCCATCATCGTGTCTTCATGAAGTTGTCACGCCAACGACTACTTCTACTTCTATGACTAATGCGTTTAGCAATAAAGTAAAGTAGTTTACATGCCGTTCTTCAATGACACGCAGGTCATACAAAAAATAAAGACAACTCCTATGGCTCCTGCCGGTTGTCATACTCATCGACATGCAAGTCGCGATTCCTATTACAAGAACATGATCTCATACATCACAATATATCATCCATCATTCATCACAACTTCTGGCCATATCACATCACATGACAATTGCTGCAAAAACAAGTTAGACGTCCTCTAATTGTTGTTGCATCTTTTACGTGGCTGCAATTGGGTTCTAGCAAGAACGTTTTCTTACCTACGAATAACCACAACGTGATTTTGTCAACTTCTATTTACCCTTCATAAGGACCCTTTTCATCGAATCCGCTCCAACTAAAGTGGGAGAGACAGACACCCGCCAGCCACCTTATGCAACTAGTGCATGTTATTCGGTGGAACCGGTCTCACGTAAGCGTACGTGTAAGGTTGGTCCGGGCCGCTTCATCCCACAATACCGCTGAAGCAAGATAAGACTAGTAGCGGCAAGAAAGTTGACAAGATCTACGCCCACAACAAAATTGTGTTCTACTCGTGCAATAGAGAACTACGCATAGACCTAGCTCATGATGCCACTGTTGGGGAACGTTGCAGAAAATTAAAAATTTTCCTACGGTTTCACCAAGATCCATCTATGAGTTCATCTAAGCAACGAGTCAAGGGAGTGAGTTTGCATCTACATACCACTTGTAGATCGCGTACGGAAGCGTTAGAGGGAGCGGTGATGATGGAGTCGTACTCGCCGTGATTCAGATCACCGGAGATCCTAGCGCCGAACGGACGGCACCTCCGCGTTCAACACACGTACGGAGCGTGTGACGTCTCCTCCTTCTTGATCCAGCAAGGGGGAAGGAGAGGTTGATGGTGATGGCTCCAGCAGCAGCACAACGGCGTGGTGGTGGTGGAACAGCAGCACTCCGGCAGGGCTTCGCCAAGAACGTGGCGGAGGAGGAAGAGGTGTAGCAGGGGGAGGGGGCACCAGGACTTCAGGGTGCGGCTGCCCCTCTCCCCCTCCCTTTATATAGGCCCCCAGGGGGGGCGCCGGCCCTGGGAGATTCAATCTCCCAAGGGGGCGGCGGCCAAGGGGGGAGGAGTGCCCCCCAAGGCATGTGGTGCGCCCCCCCCCACCCTAGGGTTTCAACCCTAGGCGCAGGGGGTGGGCCTAGGGGGGCGCACCAGCCCACTATGGGCTGGCTCCCCTCCCACTTCAGCCCATGGGGCCCTCCGAGATGGGTGGCCCCACCCGGTGGACCCCCGGGATCCTTCCGGTGGTCCCGGTACAATACCGGGTGACCCCGAAACTTTCCCGATGGCCGAAATACCACTTCCTATATATAATTCTTTACCTCCGGACCATTCCGAAACTCCTCATGACGTCCGGGATCTCATCCGGGACTCCGAACAACATTCGGTATACTGCATACTCATATTCATACAACCCTAGCGTCACCGAACCTTAAGTGTGTAGACCCTACGGGTTCGGGAGACACGTAGTCATGACCGAGACGGCTCTCGGGCAATAACCAACAGCGGGATCTGGATACCCATGTTGGCTCCCACATGCTCCTCGATGATCTCATCGGATGAACCACGATGTCAAGGATTAGAACAACCCCGTATACAATTCCCTTTGTCATTCGCGTACGTTACATGCCCGAGACTCGATCGTCGGTATCCCAATACATCGTTCAGTCTCGTTACCGGCAAGTCACTTTACTCGTACCGTAATGCATGATCCCGTGACCAAACACTTGGTCACTTTGAGCTCATTGTGATGATGCATTACCGAGTGGGCCCAGAGATACCTCTCCGTCATACGGAGTGACAAATCCCAGTCTCGATCCGTGCCAACCCAACAGACACTTTCGGAGATACCTGTAGTGCACCTTTATAGTCACCCAGTTACGTTGTGACGTTTGGTACACCCAAAGCACTCTTACGGTATCCAGGAGTTACACGATCTCATGGTCTAAGGAAGAGATACTTGACATTGGAAAAGCTCTAGCAAAATGAACTATACGATCTTGTGCTATGCTTAGGATTGGGTCTCGTCCATCACATCATTCTCCTAATGATGTGATCCCATTGTCAATGACATCTAATGTCCATAGTCAGAAACCATGACTATCTGTCGACCAACGAGCTAGTCAACTAGAGGCTCACTAGGGACATGTTATGGTCTATGTATTCACACGTGTATTACGATTTTCGGATAATACAGTTATAGCATGAATAAAAGACAATTATCATGAACAAGGAAATATAATAATAACCCTTTTATTATTGCCTCTAGGGCATATTTCCAACATTGTCCCCTTCTCCTCTTCCTCCACTAGGCCCACTAAGGCCCATTAGGTCACCGGGGGGTTCCGGTAACCTCCCGGTACTCCCGTAAAATGCCGATTTCACCCGGAACACTTCCGAGGTCCAAACATAGGCTTCCAAAATATCAATCTTTATGTCTCGACTATTTCGAGACTCCTCGTCATGTCCGTGATCACATCCGGGACTCCGAACAATCTTCGGTACATCAAAACTTATAAACTCATAATAAAATTGTCATCGTAACTTTAAGCGTGCGGACCCTACGGGTTCGAGAACTATGTAGACATGACCTAGAACTATTCTCGGTCAATAACCAATAGCGGAACCTGGATGCTCATATTGGCTCCTACATATTCTACAAAGATCTTTATCGGTCAAACCGCATAACAACATACGTTGTTCCCTTTGTCATCGGTATGTTACTTGCCCGAGATTCGATCGTCGGTATCCAATACCTAGTTCAATCTCGTTACCGGCAAGTCTCTTTACTCGTTATGTAATGCATCATTCCATAACTAACTCATTAGCTAAATTGCTTGCAAGGCTTATAGTGATGTGCATTACCGAGAGGGCCCAGAGATACCTCTCCGATAATCGGAGTGACAAAACCTAATCTCGAAATACGCCAACCCAACATGTACCTTTGGAGACACCTGTAGTACTCATTTATAATCACCCAGTTACGTTGTGACGTTTGGTAGCACCCAAAGTGTTCCTCCGGTAAACGGGAGTTGCATAATCTCATAGTTACAGGAACATGTATAAGTTATGAAGAAAGCAATAGCAACATACTAAACGATCAATTGCTAGGCTAATGGAATGGGTCATGTCAAACACATCATTCTCCTAATGATGTGATCCCATTAATCAAATGACAACACATGTCTATGGTTAGGAAACATAACCATCTTTGATTAATGAGCTAGTCAAGTAGAGGCATACTAGTGACTATATGTTTGTCTATGTATTCACACATGTATCATGTTTCCGGTTAATACAATTCTAGCATGAACAATAAACATTTATCATGATATAAGGAAATAAATAATAACTTTATTATTGCCTCTAGGGCATATTTCCTTCACCTTTGTCTCGGGCCGCAATGTATATATATGGTCGAAGCCTTGATGTACAAGTTTGAGAGAGAGAGAGAGAGAGAGAGATCGTGATCCTCTCGAGAGGTTACAGGAGATATGGGAGAGATGAAGAGATAGATAGGGATACAAGTTAAACCACTTTCCTATCCCTATACACTTTATATTCTAACGTCCCCCCACAATCTAAACCCTATTTGCCAAGGTTGAGATTGTACTTGAAATCATCTAACCTCCTCATTGCCAGAGGCTTTGTGAATCCATCAGCAAGTTGATCACCTGTTGGAATAAACCTTATATCAAGCAGTTTGCGTGTCACTCTTTCTCTGACAAAGTGAAAATCAACTTCAATATGTTTTGTCCGTGCATGAAAACCAGGATTAGCTGAAAGATAGGTTGCACCAATGTTATCACACCATAATCTTGCAGCCTGTGGAACTTTAATTCCAAGTTCATGTAGCAATGTCTGAATCCACATCACTTCAGCTGTTGCATTAGCCAAAACTTTATACTCAGCCTCAGTGCTTGACCGTGAGACTGTTGCATGTTTTCTTGCACTCCATGTCACAAGGTTTGTTCCCAGAAACACAGCAAAACCACCTGTTGACCTTCTATCATCAGCACACCCTGCCCAATCTGCATCAGAGTAAGCTGACACAAGCATAGATGAAGACTTGACAATCTGAAGACCAAGTCCCTCTGTAAACTTGAGATACCTCAATATCCTTTTGACTGCTATCCAATGAACAGTAGTAGGAGCATGCAAATATTGACATACTTTGTTAACAGATTATGAAATATCAGGACGTGTAAGAGTCAAGTACTGCAATGCACCTACAACACTTCTATAGTTTGTTGCATCATCTGACCCAAGTGCTTCTCCACTTTCAACAGTAAGTTTTTCTGAAGTAGAGATAGGTGTACTGACTGGCTTACACTTTTCCATACCTACCATTCTGAGAATGTCAGTGGTATATTTCTCTTGTGTAAGACGTATGCCATCCTTTACCTTCTTGACCTCAATTCCAAGAAAGTAATGTAGATCTCCCAAGTCTTTAAGAGCAAGCTCCAGCTTTAAATCCTTAAGCAGACAAGTTGTAGCATCTGAGCTGGAACTGGCAACAATTATATCATCAACATAAACAAGAACAAATATAGTAACATTGTTCTTATGATAAAAGAATAATGAGGTATCTGCCTTTGATGGTGTAAACCCAAGCTTTTGCAACTGTGTACTTAGCCTTGAGTACCAGGCTCTTGGGGCCTGTTTTAACCCATACAATGTTTTGTCCAACTTACAGACATAATGTGGTGTGTTCTTGTTTTCATATCCTGGTGGCTGCCGCATGAACACTTCTTCCTCAAGAACACCGTGAAGAAACGCGTTCTGAACGTCTAGCTGTCGTAGGCTCCAATCTCTGGAAATAGCAATAGACAATACAAGTCGAATAGTAGCTGATTTAATAACGGGACTAAAGGTATCCTCATAATCTATACCAAACCTTTGCTTAAAACCTTTTGCAACTAGTCTGGCTTTGTATCTGTCTATACTTCCATCAGCTCACATTAGCATCCCTCTTTGGTGGAACTAACCGCCAAGTTTTGTTTTGAATAAGTGCATCATATTCAACATCCATAGCCTTCTTCCAATCCTTGTGTGCAAGAGCATCATGCAAATTTGTTGGTTCACCGGTACTTGTGAGAAACGCACGCTTAAGTTTATCATACCTGATTGTACCATCCATATATTTCTTCTCCTTGACAATACCTGAATGAGATCGTGTATGACGGAGAGGAACTGAAGTTTCTGCAGAACTAGCCACAGAAGATCCGTTCGGCACAAAAAATCCATCTGGTACAGAGGCAGACACGCTCTCCCCCTTGCCAGTAGCATCAGGACTCGTGGCACGGGGCGAGGCGCTGCTGTGCGGGCTAGTGGGCTCCGCGCCTGGCGGGCTGTCGGCCACTGAACCAGAGGCGCTGGTTGGCTCCGCGCCTGGATGGCTGTCTGCCACCTGACCGGCCGTCACGGGAGACACGAGGCGATCCGCCTGGGATCCCGCACCCGTCAGACTGCGGCGCGGATCAGCCTCGGATCGCGTAGCTGCAGCGCCAGGTGAATCTTCCTGGGATCTGGCGCCTGATCCTGTTTTAGCTGCATCTACACACATAAAATCATGTCCTGTGGCTGCACAATCAACATTAGATTCAAAATTTTCCATGGAATTTTCCACATGATCAGTTCTAATTAATTCACCCCCGTGATCAAGAGAAGACAGAGGATCAGAAAGAAGTGAGATGTCAGCACACAAAAGAGCTCCCACATTAGGATGAAGTTTAGCAAATGGAAATAATGTTTCATCAAAAATGACATCACGAGAAATATAGATACGGCCTGATGAGATTTCTAGACATTTGTATCCTTTATGAAGATTACTATAGCCGAGAAACACTCATTGTGTGGACCGAAACTCAAGTTTATGGCTATTGTAGGGACGCAAATTTGGGTAGCAAGCACACCCAAAATTTTTGAGAGAGCTATAGTCTGGTTTTTGATGAAACAAACGTTCCAAAGGAGTAGTGTTGCCAATGACTCGACTAGGCAAACGATTGATAAGATAAGTAGCCGTGATAAAGGCCTCATCCCAATATTTAAGTGGCATTGATGCATGAGCTAAAAGAGACAAACCAACTTCCACAATATGATGGTGTTTGCGTTCGGCTGAACCGTTTTGTTGATGTGCATGAGGACAAGAGACATGATGATTAATGCCAACGCTACGGAAGAAAGAGTTGAGTTTCTCATATTCTCCTCCCTAGTCACTTTGGACTGCAAGGATCTTTCTGTCAAATTGTCTTTCAACAAGTTTTTGGAATTCTTGGAAAACAGAAAAGACTTCAGATTTGAACTTAAGCAAATATATCCATGTGAATTTGCTATAATCATCAATAAAACTGACATAGTATTTCTTTCGACCAAAAGAATCTCTTGCATGACCCCATACATCACTGAAAATAAGCTCTAAAGGAGCATGAGACACACTATTTGACAAGGGATAAGGAAGTTAGTGACTCTTTGCACATTGACAAGCTTCACAAACTGACTCACTTTTGGGACTACGTGATAATGAAAGATTGCCTTTATTGACTACTTGCTTGACTATATTTGGAGAAGGATGACCTAATCTTTGGTGCCATTTGGCTAAGGAGGGCTTGATGGCAGAATAAACTTGACGATGACACTTTCGATCAAAGACTCTTGATGTGATGGGATATAATCCTCCAATGCATCTACCGTGATGGATGAGCTCCTTCGTTGCCCGATCCTTTATGAAAAAATAGGTATGATGAGTTTCAAAGAAAACATTATTGTCGGAGGTTAAACGAGACATGGAAGCTAGATTTTTATCGGCTTGAGGAACATGAAGGACATCTTTAAGGATAATATCACGTTTAAGGCTAGGGGAATTAATAGAAGATTGACCAATGTGAGAGATGTCCATACCTCCACCGCTTGCGGTGTGAATTTGATCTTTGCCGTGATACCTCTCTCGGAGGGCAAGCTTCTCTAGCTCGTTCGTGACATGGTCCGTAGCTCCAGAATCAGCGTACCAGACCGTGTCACCATCAGCTCCGCCGTGCTCCCGCATGGCTGCAGCGACGTGCTTTGTATCAGGCACGAAGTCCTCATCATACCGGTGCCAGCAGTCAATGACTTCATGGCCCGGTTTCTTGCACAGCTGCATCTAGGCCGACGGTTGTTGTTGTTGTAGCCGCCGTTGTAGCCGCCGTTGTAGCTGTTGTTGCCGCGGTCACCACCACTGTTGTCGCGGTCACCAGGGCGAGCCTGGCCTTGGTTACCACTGCGCCCGCCGCCGCTGTTGTTTCCGCTTTTGCGCCACTGCTGTCCACGCCCACGACCACGTCCGCGGGAAGCGACGTTGACAGAGGACTGGCGCAGATTTCCTCCTTGAAGTATGCTGAGGCGGGCGTCGAAGCTCAGGAGCTGGCTATACAGCTCCTGAACCGTAACAGGTTCGACCCGCGCCGCCAAGGCCGAGATCACAGGGTTGTAGTCGATGTCGAGGCCGGCGATGACGTGGGAGATGATCTCGGCGTCTCCGAGCGGTGCACCGGCGCAGGCAACTTCATCTGTAAGGGTTTTAATTTTCCCAAGATATTCTGCCATGCTTAGATTACCTTTCTGCAGATTGGTGAGCGCCATCCTCGTGTTGATCATCTGGGCTTGTGTTTGCGCAGCAAACATGGCATGGATGGAGTTCCATACCTCGGCCGGCGTCTGGAGCATCGCTACTTGGGCAAGGACCTCTCAAGACAGAGACCCCATGAGGTACCCTTGTACCTGTTGCTGCTGCGCAAACCAGATCGATCTGGCGTAGTTGAAGACCTGCTCTTCCGTCCCATTGTTGTTGATGGTGATGGTGGCAGGGGGCGCCGGACTTGTGGCGTCGAGGAAGTGCTCCATCTGTGCTCCTTTGATCTGAGGTAGCACAACAGCCTTCCAGAGGAGAAAGTTCGTCCTCGTAAGCTTCTCTGATGGAGGCGGACCGAGAGAGGGCGAGCTGCTGGAGGTGGAAGATGAGGCAAAGGTGGAGGGTGTGGATAAAGTGGACAGAGCGCTCATGGTGGATGCGGGCATGGTGGCAGCAGCGGTGGACGGCGTGGTACCTGACATGGTTACCTCTTCTCGATCTCGGTTCCTCTCTTTTTCCGATCAACTAGATGGATTCCTTCTCGAGGGCTAGACGTACGAGAGGAAGGGCTCTAATGACCATATGAGGAAGCGTAGAACCCTTTGTCTCGGGCCGCAATGTATATATATGGCCGAAGCCTTGATGTACAAGTTTGAGAGAGAGAGATCGATCGTGATCCTCTCGAGAGGTTACAGGAGATACGGGAGAGATGAAGAGATAGATAGGGATACAAGTTAAACCACTTTCCTATCCCTATACAGTTTATATTCTAACAAGTTGCTCGGGTCGGTGAGGCCGGCCTTGAAGGCGAGAAGCGCATCCCGCTCGCGGGGGATGCATGTGATGTTCGTTGTGTGTGGTTGTGGTGGCGGCAGCGCAGGCACGACTATGGCCGACGAGCTCCGGATGAACCACGTCGCTAGGACTATTAGGGTCACCGTCGCTTGGATCAGCCGTTCTCTCCTGGCCATTTTGGGTGCCCTTGTGTGTATGGTTCCGTTGTCTAGTTGTGGCTCCTAGTTGCCCCGGAGACGTCCCATTTTAAGGACCTTCCATTCGTTCCACTCATCAAAGTCAAGTCAACAGGTGCTATATCCACTCAGCGTGTAGTGACAATGCCTGTTTCCCGTCAATAAAGTTTAGTGACCAATGTGTGTCTTTACTTCACTTTGATTAGTGGATCATGGGAGTGCACAACCACCAAATCTTAGTGCATGAAATTCCACAACAGAATGATAGCGAATCACCAAAATCGTAAAGCGACAGGAAGTTCACATCAGGACATCGACACGCTGTTGCTGCGCTGCATGTCACGCAGTAGATTTGGGTAAATCTCACGTCCATGTTGAACCGTAGAGCTCAGCTCCTCTAAGTTAGAAAGTACAACATGATGTTTTTATTGATTCACGATGTTGTCAGAACATACGGCTTTCGTGTCAGGGGATGAGCTTCAGTATTCAAGAGATGAAGCATGCTTAACCAGGCTCAAGAGACGAAGCAAAGCTTAACCAGCGACGAGCGTCAGTATTCAGTCTCCTTCCTTCATGGCTGATCCTCAAAAGCTCACATTCGATCCGTTTCGTTTTTTAAACGATTTTTTTACTGTTTTTACTACCCCTAGAAAGACTTTTACAGTACAGGTAATCCTGGCCATCCTAACCTGGCGGTCTAAAATTTCCTATGATAACATTCACCTTTTGAGTTTCAAGTGCAGTTGACATATAGACCTAGCAAAAGATGTCCCAACAGTGCATGTACATCAACTCACACCATACTCCAAATCTCAAAAAGATAAGTACTCCCTCCGTTCCCAAATAAGTCATTTTATATATTCCAACAAGTGACTACATACGGAGCAAAATGAATGAATCTACACTCTAAAATATGTCTACATACATCCGTATGTTGTAGTCCATTTAAAATATCTAAAATATGTCACATTGGTCGCGCTCAAACGTTTGTTGGCAGCGAATAATTTGTGCGAGGACTGGTGAAAGAGAGAATGGCAATTTGTGTATGGAAATAATCACTGATGGGTTGAGCACCCAAGAAACAATCGGCGAGACTCCTAAATATTCGCAAGAAATTTTCCGACAAGTACAAAGTAAACACATATTATTGTCTCTCATTTATTCAAAGCTCTTCCTTCATCATGAAAAAACACACATCCAGTACATTCTTCAAGCTAATGAGGAAATGCGGAGGAGGTGGTTGCTTCTGGAGGTGGGCAGTGGGCTTTGCAAATTTCCATAGTCGGATAGCACATATCATAGGGGCGGCAGCTATAGCACGTTGCAGAACCATAGCACCCGTGTTGGTAGTCAGGTTGCACGCCTATTCCTCGACCTGTGAAAATGCCAAGAAATATATACTGTTACCATATAACCATATGATTACACAGTATATTAGTCGTTGCGTCGCCAGGGTTCGGGTAATCAGACAACCTATAATTAAGAAAATAATCGAATTACATAAACAAGAAAAGGAGGCCGGTGTTGCGTCTGTGTAACTTACATTGTGCATGGATAGCAAAGCATACGAGAAGGAACAATATTTCCTGGACGCACATCATGCACTTCTCCATGATGCTAGGTAGCCGAGTACGGTTTCAGCGATTGTTGGCAGGCTGGATTTGGTTGAAACTAATGGGCCCTTAGATCCGCGCCCTGATCGGGGGCGCTCAACCCACTATGGTTGACGCCCCCCCCCCCCCCATCACCTTCGCCATATAAAGAGGTGGGGGCCGGCGGCACGCCTCACGAGGTTCGTCGTGTTATCGCACACCCCACCGACAAACCCTACCGGTCTAGGTCTCGCGCAGTGCTGACGGGAAGCTCCGCCACCACCTCTTCCTCTCTCTGCCACCGTAACCGCCACCACTCTCTCTCTCTCTCTCTCTCTCACACACACACACAAACACACACACACACACACACACCGCCGCCACCAACCTACCATGGCCTCCGGCTCCAGCTCGTCAGACCAGGCAGAAGGTAAGACCACTGATGATCTGACCTACCCGATCCGCAAGGTCTATCAGAACCACCCCCATTCACATGGGAGGCCAAATACTAACTTTGGAAAGTAATAAAGGGAAATCAATCCCATTTGCGGGTAGGGGCCAAATATGTACTAACTTTATAGCACTTAATAGCTCCTCCATATATGCGCACCAAGCTGTCGCTACATATATATCCAGCCATTAGTTTCAACCCCCATATGTTGGTTGTATGATATATATCATACAGCTTAATTGCCGATAGAATCATACAGCTACAACATATGTTTTTTTTCGAAACCAATTCCGTTCCTTTTGGGCCTCTTATGATCCCGGAATCATAGGCTTTCCCTTGAACACATGCCGGCTAAGTGTTCTTTAATTAAAGACATCAATTAGTTATGAGGCCTCAAAAATTAAGGAGCATAGTGTGTAGTATAGCAAAATTGAATGGGAAAGCTTTGAGAATTTGTTTACCGGTCAAAATTGGGTGGTTCAATCTCAATTGGAGACCTCAATTGGGCTCTTTAAAAGTAGGGAGTTTAGTGTTATAGAGGATAGATATAGATATACCTCACAAAAAAGAAGATAGATATAGATACATATAGATAAAGATAGATATAGATAGATAGATATAGAAGTATAGATAGATAGATAGATAGATATAGATATAGATATAGATAAAAAAAGTATAGATATAGATATAGATATAGATATAGAAGTATAGATTGCCACCGATTAGGGTTTGACCAAAAGCTCGTAGCTCGCGAACTTAATAAGCGCTCGATAGTTCGGCTCGTTAAGTTCATAGCTCGCTTCTTATGAACAGAGACAATCATTGATTTTTGCTCGTTAAACTTAACAAGCGAGGCTAACGAGTTTTACGAGTAGCTTCATCAGCTCGTTAGTAACAACCCAACACATATTTTAGTCTTACGTGACAAACTTTTTGTAGCACCTCAGCCAATCTATTCAATCTAATAGACATATGAGGCAACAGACTACATCATTTCTTTTTGTAGTCATCATATTTCATCTTGAAAACCACACCTACACATTCATCCTGTATATCGTAACACATTATAATCTGTTAACGCGAGCGCTCATGAGTTTAACGAGCTTCAAATGAGCCGAGCCGAGCAGGGTTTCCTGCTTGTTAATCTTAACGAGCACGAGCTTAACGAGCCGAGCTGCTCGTTAATCCACCCCTACCACCGACCTTCTCTTTAAGCAGCAGAAGCCGTGTAACAATTTTGCTGCTCCTAGTCATCGGTCTCTTTCATGTATGTTAATCCTCGGCTGCTAGCAGCATGTGGCTTCATGGCTCCTCCCTTTATAAAAGATTTGGAAAACTTAGAAATGCACAAATCTGAATCTGGTCGACCCAGCGGCGACAAATGCGGAGGACACGGGGAGGATTTCGGGAGCAGCAATGTCACCTCCAACCAGATCAGTTATCGCACGGGGTTAGCAATTCAGCGTGCTCGAACGTGCGGTGGCAGCGGAGAATTTGGGCAAGGAGCCAAGGATTGATGAAGAGGTTGGAGGGAGGATGGTAAGTTATACTGCATATGGAAATAATCACCGATGGGCTGAACTCCCAAGAAACGATCGACGAGATGTGCAAGAGTTCCCGAGAAATTTGCCCAGAACAGGTACCAAGTAAAAACATATACTCCTACTCTTATTCATTCATAGTTCTTTTGTCAACAGAAAACGCACACCCAATACAATCTTCAAGCTAGTGAGGAACTACAGAGGACGTGATCTCGGCTGCGGTTGGGTTGCAGTCTGCTTTGCAAATTTCCATCGTCCGATAGCACATATCAATGGAATTTGTACAGGTATAGCATCCTCCACCCCCGATGCACCTGTGGTGGAGTGGATGGTCCTCTATTCCTCTACCTGTGGAAATGCCAAGAAATATATACTATTATTACCATATAACCATATGATCACACATAAGCAGGGCCGGCCCTGAGGGGGTGGCAGGGGGGCGGCCGCCCGGGGCCCCCGAAATCTAGGGGCCCCCTCCAGGGTTCGCAAGGAGCCCATGGCCCAGACCATAAGGAGGCATCGACCTAGAGCGCACGAAAAAATCCCTGTTTTCCTTCTTCCCATCGCGAGTTCGCTGCTTCGCGACGATCCTATTCCCCCGAGGGCCCCGATCGCGAGTCGCGGTGCCGATGTAGATCGCTCTACGCCATGCGGCCGACTGGTCTTCCTCCAGGTCCCCGGTCCCGTTGTGTTATCCCCCGTTCGTGAGATGCCTCTCATGTGCAAGATGAAGCCACCCCACTTATAAGGTCATCCCTAACCTCCTCTTTCTAGTTGGTCACGTTCATATGGTGCAGCAGCAGTCAGATCTTAGAAGGTCTCACATATGATGCAGTACAAAATTTTAATTTCGTGTGCCCTTTGCTCTATTTGTCTGGACTTTGTCGACACAACACCAACCGCCTTATCTATTGAAAAAGTTGCCTGCTATTTGTTTGATTGTCGTTCTTTGCATTCTCTCTCCAAATCATCATGACTGCAAATTTAACTTAAAAATTGGAAGAAGGTCTCAGCTATACACACATAACTTCAATCTAAACATGGTTATATAATAAAGCCACTCAGACTCCCGTAGCCGTCGGGTAGGTAAATGATCTTTTATTGTTACAAATGAAGCTTTTAAACTTTAAATCTTTCATCTTGATGTTTGCCCACTATCAGGTATTCGATTTGTCTAATTAAGTAAAGGAATACACTATTTACAATTCTCGTTTTATTTTGGAACAATAGACAATGATAAGTTAGATAAAGGAATGAATCTAAAAATAAATGAGATTATTATTTTGATCTTTATAGTAGGGGCCCTGGGTTGTAATTTTGCCCTGGGCCCCCGAAATATCAGGACCGGCCCTGCACATAAGGATGGCAATGGGTAAGGTATGAGGCGGGTAAAGCAATAACATACCTATACTCGTGTAATCAATGGGTACAAAACTCTATTTATACCCGTACTCACGGGTATAAAACTTTACCGTACCCAAATTGACAATTACCGTACCCATACCCGTCAGGTACCCAACGGGTAGATCAAATAGTACACATGTTATACATAATTTTACATTCATCGATAACACATTGATAAAAGAAAAACAATTATCTCAACTCAATAACATATATTCGAGTATAGGACAATTATCTCAACTCAAATTGACAATTAATGACAACTTTAAAATAAATTCACAAGCTTACGAGAATGAATGTTGAACCTCCGCAGGTAAGGTATATAAACGAGCAGGGGTATGTGTATACCAGTACGAAGTTATACCCGTGCCCCACCCGTGACTTAACGGGTAGGGTACGGGTATTATCCATGGGTATAAACTTGTGCTCATACCCTATCCATACGAATACGGTACCCGTAAGTATCCATACCCGTGAGTAAAATTGCCATCCTTAATCACACAATATATTAATCGTTGCGTCACCAGGGTTCAGGTATTCAGACTACCTATAATTAGGAAAACAACCGAATTACAGAAACAAGAGAAGGTGCTGCGTCTGTGCCCCTTACATTGTGAATGGATAGCAAAGCATACGAGAAGGAACAATATTCCCTGGACGCGCATCATGCACTTCTCCATGATGCTAGCTAGGTAGACGAGTACGTTTCAGCGATTGTTGGCAGGCTGGTTTTGGTTGAAACTAATGGCCAGATGCTAGCATATATATAGCGACAGCTTGGTGCAGATATATGGAGGAGCTATTAAGTGCTATAAAGATTGATTGGATATTGGCAAGGATTAATCACCCTTCATTTCTTTCCAAAGTTAGTACATATTTGGCCCCTACGCGCGAATGGATTGATTGCCCTTTATTTCTTTCCAAATTTAGTACCTATTTGGCATTGGATATGAATAGGGGTGGTTATGGACTACTTGGACTGTACCATTTTTGTTATTTGTATATTATTATTATGTTGTATCTTTTTTTTGCCAAAATATACATGGCATTTTTTTGCATGGTAATACATATCTTATTCATATCATAAAGATACAAGTCATGTAAAAACCGACATGATAAAACTGAAAAGACAACAAAACGTCTCTGAGCTTGACACCAACGTTCGCCTCCGGCACCACCACAACAACCACCAAAAGAGAAAATAACGGATCACCTCCTCATCCGAGCTTGACGCGGCTCCATCATTGGTATGCAACTTTGAGGACCTCCAAGATGGCTCATCAAAGGTGAAGCCATTGCCGTTGAACGAATCAGACTGGGGCAACACTCCGGACACGCCATCAACTTCAGGTCTGGCACCCCACCACGACTAAGACGCCGAAGGGGAAAACCATATCTGTCATCCATCAACCACGAACCCAGCACATGTTCGGTCTTTCAAATGTCGTCGATGTAGATCACAATCTGCATCCGCTCCTGGTCTACCTCCCAAGCTCCACGCCGATGCTGGAGCGCATGCCATCGCAATGGCGGAGCCCAAACACAAGTCCACCACAAGGATGTCGACGCCGCCACAATATCCACGCTTGAACAGACTCGTTCCCGAATCCATCACCGATCATAGAGACGATTGCCTCACCGGAGAAGAATCGGGAGCTTCTTTATTTAGCATCGTTCATCGCTACCGCCGAAGCCAAGACATCAAACGATCCAAAAACCTAAGCTACTAGGATCCTAGAACCTAAAACTAAAACAATCCGCACACGCGGGATCCGGCAACTCCCCTCACGATCTGAATTTGGTTGACCTAGTGGCGACAAATGCATAGGACGTGCAGATGATTATTGGAGCCACGACACCACCTCCATCAGTTATCGCACGGGGCTCGTAATTTGTCATGCTTGACCGTGCATTGGCAGCGGAGAATTGACGAAGAGGTTGCAGAGGGGATGGTGAGTTATACTATATGGAAATAATCACCGATGGATTGAACTCCCGAGAAACAATCAATGAGACGTCCTACAAATCTCTCGCATCAGACTACCGGAAGGAAGGGTTCCCAAGAGAGTTGCTTACATCCCCTAAAAAAAAAGTTGCCTGCAACAATCACAAAGTATAAAAAAACATAATATTATTGTCTCTTATTCGTTCATAGTTCTTTTTTCAGCAACACATAACACATATCCAGTACATTCTTCAAGCTAATGAGGAACCACCAGCTGGGAGGTGACTGTGACCAGGAGGTCGTTTGCAGTGGGCTTTGCAGTCGGCCAATGTCGGATGGCACACCTCGAGGGGTAAACAGGTATAGCACGCTGTGTGTGTTTTACTCTTGTGGGTGCACCCTTGGTATCCATAATCTTGCACGCCTATTCCTCTACCTATGAAAATGTCAAGAAATTTCCTCAAAAACAAAAATGTCAAAAAAAACATGCTGTATATCACGTTCGTAATCAAGTTCAAGATTGGTTATAATTAAGCAATGAATCAAACAAAAACACGAGAAGAAGGTGTTGCGTCTGTGCCACTTACATTGTGCATGGATAGCACAGCATACAAGAAGGAACAGTATTGCCTGGACGCGCATCATGCACTTCTCCATGTATAGATAGATGAGTACGGCTTCAATACTTGTTGGCAGGCTGATTTTCGTTGAATTGAAACTAATGGCCGGATGCTAGCATATATATAGCGACAGCTTGGTGCACATATATGGAGAAGCTATTAAGTGCTATAGAGATTGATTGAATGATTGGCATGGATTAATACCCTTTATTTCTTTGCAACGTTAGTATTTGGCCCTCCGGGCGAATGGATTGATTACTCTTTATTTCTTTCCAAAGGTTGTGATTCACCCGAATGGATTGATCCCTTACTTTTATGGGAAACGCTTAGTGTTTCCCTACTTTTATTTCCAAAGGCAGTATTTGGCCCTGCGTGTGCATGGGTATGGTTATACTGGAAGAACATTGGCTGTGCCATACACAAATTCACATACACTGTACTCCCTCTGTAAATAAACTAATATAAGATCGTTTAGATCACTAAAGAAGTGATCTAAAAGATCTTATATTAGTCTACAGAGGGATTACCATTTTGTTAATTTTTATACATGTCATAACTTCATTTTTGCAAAAATATACATGGCATATACAGCCATATTTTCGCACCAAATTTTGTAAGCATACTTCTGTATTTAGCGGACATAAAAATGATCACTTTTTCATACCATTTTGAAGTGGTTCCAAATGAGAGAAAATATATCGTGTGAACCGAGTGCATAAAATCCACAATAATTGCTTTTATATATTTAGCTGTAATTACTTTTGGAAACGACCAAACTTTATTGACCATTTTCGCATATATGATATAACTGATAAAAAGACTGAAAAAAGTAGTATGGGTTAAGTGTTCCTGATAAAACAAAAAAATTAATAAGTATATACTGTTGGGGAACGTAGTAATTTCAAAAAATTTCCTACGCACACGCAAGATCATGGTGATGCATAGCAACGAGAGGAGAGAGTGTGTCCACGTACCCTCGTAGACCGAAAGCGGAAGCGTTAGAACAACGCGGTTGATGTAGTCGTACGTCTTCACGGCCCGACCGATCAAGCACCGAAAACACGGCACCTCTGAGTTCTAGCACATGTTCAGCTCGATGACGTCCCTCGAACTCCGATCCAGCCGAGCTTTGAGGGAGAGTTCCGTCAGCACGACGGCATGGTGACGATGATGATGTTCTACCGACGCAGGGCTTCGCCTAAGCACCGCTACGATATTATCGAGGTGGATTATGGTGGAGGGGGCACCGCACACGGCTAAGAGATCCAAGGGATCAATTGTTGTGTTCTCTAGGGTGCCCCTTGCCCCCGTATATAAAGGAGCAAGGGGGGGAGGTGCGGCCAGTCAGGAGGAGGCGCGCCAGGAGGAGTCCTACTCCCACCGGGAGTAGGACTCCCTCCCTTCCTTGTTGGATTAGGAGAAGGGGGAAAGAGGAGGGAGAGAGAGGAAGGAAAGGGGGGGCGCCGCCCCCCTCTCCTTGTCCTATTCGGACTAGGGGGAGGGGCGCGTGGCCCTGCCCTAGCCGCCTCTCCTCTTCTCCACTAAGGCCCACTATGGCCCATTAAGCCCCCGGGGGGTTCCGGTAACCCCTCGGTACTCCGGTAAAATCCCGATTTCACCCGGAACACTTCCGATATCGAAATATAGGCTTCCAATATATCAATCTTCATGTCTCGACCATTTCGAGACTCCTCGCCGTGTCCGTGATCACATCCGGGACTCCAAACAACCTTCGTTACATCGAAACTCATAAACTCATAATATAACCGTCATCGAAACTTTAAGCATGCGGACCCTACGGGTTTGAGAACTATGTAGACATGACCAAGACACGTCTCCGGTCAATAACCAATAGCGGAACCTGGATGCTCATATTGGCTCCTACATATTCTACGAAGATCTTTATCGGTCAAACCGCATAACAACATACGTTGTTTCCTTTGTCATCGGTATGTTACTTGCCCGAGATTCGATCGTCGGTATCTCAATACCTAGTTCAATCTCGTTACCGGCAAGTCTCTTTACTCGTTACGTAATGCATCATCCCGCAACTAACTCATTAGTCACATTGCTTGCAAGGCTTATAGTGATGTGCAATACCGAGAGGGCCCAGAGATACCTCTCCGACAATCGGAGTGACAAATCCTAATCTCGAAATACGCCAACTCAACAAGTACCTTCGGAGACACCTGTAGAGCTCCTTTATAATCACCCAGTTACATTGTGACGCTTGGTAGAAGACAAAGTGTTCCTCTGGTAAACGGGAGTTCCATAATCTCATAGTCATAGGAACATGTATAAGTCATGAAGAAAGCAATAACAACATACTAAATGATCAAGTGCTAAGCTAACGGAATGGGTCAAGTCAATCACATCATTCTGATGGGAAACGTAGTAATTTCAAAAGTTTTCCTACGCACACGCAAGATCATGGTGATGCATAGCAACGAGAGGGGAGAGTGTGTCCACGTACCCTCGTAGACCGTAAGCGGAAGCGTTATGACAACGCAGTTGATGTAGTCGTACGTCTTCATGATCCGACCGATCCAAGCACCGAACGTACGGCACCTCCGAGTTCAGCACACGTTTAGCTCGATGACGATCCCCGGACTCCGGTCCAGCAAAGTGTCGGGGATGAGTTCCGTCAGCACGACGGCGTGGTGACGATGATGATGTTCTACCGGCGCAGGGGTTCGCCTAAACTCCGCGACGATATGACCGAGGTGGAATATGGTGGAGGGCGGCACCGCACATGGCTAAGGAACGATCCGTAGATCAACTTGTGTGTCATGGGGTGTCCCCCTGCCCCCGTATATAAAGGAGCAAGGGGGGAGGAGGCCGGCCCTAGGAGGGGGCGCGCCAAGTGTGGAGTCCTACTAGGACTCCCTAGTCCTAGTAGGATTCCACCTCCCTTGTTGGAGTAGGACAAGGGGAAAGAGGGGGAGAGGAAGAAGGAAAGGGGGGCTGCGCCCCTTGTCCAATTCGGACCAGAGGGGGGGGCGCAGGCCTCCTTCCTTTTGGCCTCTCTCCTCTATTCCCGTATGGCCCAATAAGGCCCATATACTCCCCGGCGAATTCCCGTAACTCTCCGGTACTCCGAAAAATACCCGAATCACTCGGAACCTTTCCGAACTCCGAATATAGTCGTCCAATATATTGATCTTTACGTCTCGACCATTTTGAGACTCCTCGTCATGTCCCCGATCTCATACGGGACTCCGAACTCCTTCGGTACATCAAAACTCATAAACTCATAATATAACTGTCATCGAAACCTTAAGCGTGCGGACCCTACGGGTTCGAGAACTATGTAGACATGACCTAGAACTATTCTTGGTCAATAACCAATAGAGGAACCTGGATGCCCATATTGGCTCCTACATATTCTACAAAGATCTTTATCGGTCAAACCGCATAACAACATACTTTGTTCCCTTTGTCATCGGTATGTTACTTGCCCGAGATTCGATCGTCGGTATCCAATACCTAGTTCAATCTCGTTACCGGCAAGTCTCTTTACTCGTTACATAATGCATCATCCCGCAACTAACTCATTAGTCACATTGCTTGCAAGGCTTATAGTGATGTGCATCACCGAGAGGGCCCAGAGATACCTCTCCGACAATCGGAATGACAAAACCTAATCTCGAAATACGCCAACCCAACATGTACCTTTGGAGACACCTGTAGTACTCCTTTATAATCACCCAGTTACGTTGTGACGTTTGGTAGCACCCAAAGTGTTCCTCCGGTAAACGGGAGTTGCATAATCTCATAGTTACAGGAACATGTATAAGTCATGAAGAAAGCAATAGCAACATACTAAACGATCAAGTGCTAGGCTAACGGAATGGGTCATGTCAATCACATCATTCTTATAATGATGTGATCCCATTAATCAAATGACAACACATGTCTATGGTTAGGAAACATAACCATCTTTGATTAATGAGCTAGTTAAGTAGAGGCATACTAGTGACTATATGTTTGTCTATGTATTCACACATGTATTATGTTTTCGGTTAATACAATTCTAGCATGAATAATAAACATCTATCATGATATAAGGAAATAAATAATAACTTTATTATTGCCTCTAGGGCATATTTCCTTCAGTCTCCCACTTGCACTAGAGTTAATAATCTAGTTCACATTGCCATGTGATTTAACATCAATATTCATATCTATATATGATTAACACCCATAGTTCATATCGTCATGTGACCAACACCCAAAGGGTTTACTAGAGTCAATAATCTAGTTCACATCGCTATGTGATTAACACCCAAAGAGTACTAAGGTATGATCATGTTTTGCTTGTGAGAGAAGTTTAGTCAACGGATCTGTCATATTCAGAGCCGTATGTATTTTGCAAAATATTCTATGTCCACAATGCTCTGCATGGAGCTACTCTAGCTAATTGCTCCCACTTTCAATATGTATCTAGATTGAGACTTAGAGTCATCTGGATTGGTGTAAAAGCTTGCACCAATGTAACTCTTTACGACGGGCTCTTTTATCACCTCCATAATCGAGAAATATTTCCTTAGTCCTCACTAAGGATATTCTTGACCGCTGTCTAGTGATCTACTCTTAGATCAAAATTGTATTCCTTTGCCAAACTCAGAGCAAGGTATACAATAGGTCTAGTACACATCATAGCATACTTTATAGAACCTATGACTGAGGCATAGGGAATGACTGTTCATTCTTTTCTATTTTCTGCCATGGTCGGGTTTTTAGTCTTACTCAACTTCATACCTTTGCATCACAGGCAAGAACTCCTTCTTTGACTGTTCCATTTTGAACTATTTCAAAAATTTATCAAGGTATGTACTCATTGAAAAATCTTATCAAGTGTCTTGATCTATCTATATAGATCTTTACGCTCAATGTGTAAGCAGCTTCACCGAGGTCTTGCTTTGAAAAACTCTTATTCAAGTATCCTTTCATGCTATCCAGAATTTTCATATCATTTCCAATTAACAATATGTCATCCACATATAATATTAGAAATGTTACAGAGCTCCCACTCACTTTCTTGTCAATACATGCTTCTTCAAAAGTCTGTATAAAACCATATGCTTTGATCAACTCATCAAAGCGTATATTCCAACTCCGAGATGCTTGCACCAGTCCATAGATGGATCGCTGGAGCTTGCACAATTTGTTAGCACCTTTAGGATTGACAAAACCTTCTGGTTGCATCATATACAACTCTTCTTTAAGAAAACCATTAAGGAATGCAGTTTTGTTTATCCATTTGCCAGATTTCATAAAATGCGGCAATTGCTAACATGATTCAGACAGACTTAAGCATAGATACGAGTGAAAAACTCTCATCGTAGTCAACACCTTGAATTTGTCGAAAACCTTTTGCGGCAATTCTAGCTTTGTAGATAGTAATACTCTCAGCGTCCATCTTCCTCTTGAAGATCCATTTAATCTCAATGTCTCGCCGATCATTGGGCAAGTCAATCAAAGTCCATACTTTGTTTTCATACATGGATCTTATCTCAGATATCATGGCCTCAAGCCATTTTGCGGAATCTGGGCTCACCGTCGCTTCTTCATAGTTCGTAGGTTCGTCATGGTCTAGTAACACAACTTCCAGAACAAGATTACCGTACCACTCTGATGCGGATCTTACTCTGGAAGACCTACGAGGTTCTGTAGTAACTTAATCTGAAGTTTCATGATCATCATCATTAACTTCCTCACTAATTGGTGTAGTAGTCACAGGAACAGATTTCTGTGATGAACTACTTTCAAATAAGGGAGCAGGTACAGTTACCTCATCAAGTTCTACTTTCCTCCCACTCACTTCTTTCGAGAGAAGCTCCTTCTCTAGAAAGGATCCATTCTTAGCAACGAATATTTTTGCCTTTGGATTTGTGATAGGAGTACCCAATAGTTTCCTTTGGGTATTCTATGAAGACACACTTCTCCAATTTGGGTTCGAGCTTATCAGGTTGAAAACCTTTTTCATATAAGCATCGCAACTCCGAACTTTAAGAAACGACAGCTTAGGTTTACTGCTAAACCATAGTTTATACGATGTCGTCTCAACGGATTTAGATGGTGCCCTTTTAACGTGAATGCGGCTGTCTCTAATGCATAACCCCAAAACAATAGTGGTAAAACCGATAAGAGACATCATAGATCGCACCATATCCAATAAAGTGCGGTTACGACGTTCGGACACACCATAACGTTGTGGTGTTCGAGGTGGCGTGAGCTGTGAAACTATTCCACATTGTTTTAATTAAGGACCAAACTCGTAACTCAAATATTCATCTCCGCGATCAGATCGCAGAAACTTTATTTTCTTGTTACGATGATTTTTCCACTTCACTCTAAAATTCTTTGAACCTTTTAACTATTTCAGACTTATGTTTCATCAAGTAGATATACCCATATCTGCTCAAATCATCTTGTGAAGGTCAGAAAATAACGATACTTGCCACGAGCATCAACACTCATTGGATCGCATACATCGGTATGTATTATTTCCAATAAGTCAGTAGCTTGTTCCATTGTTCCAGAGAACGGAGTTTTAGTCATCTTGCCCAAAAGGCACGGTTCGCAAGCATCAAATGATTCATAACCAAGTGATTCCGAAAATCCATCTTTATGGAGTTTCTTCATGCGCTTTACACCGATATGACCCAAACGGCAGTGCCACAAATAGGTTGCACTATCATTATTAACTTTGCATCTTTTGGCATCAATATTATGAATATGTGTATCACTACGATCGAGATCCAACAAACTATTTTCATTGGGTGTATGACCATCAAAGGTTTTATTCATTTAAACAGAACAACAATTATTCTCTGATTTTAAATGAATAACCATATTGCAATAAACATGATCAAATCATATTCATGCTCAACGCAAACACCAAATAACATTTATTTAGGTTCAACACTAATCCCGAAAGTATAGGGAGTGTGCGATGATGATCATATCAATCTTGGAACAACTTCCAACACACATCGTCACTTCACCCTCAACTAGTTTCTGTTTATTCTATAACTCCTGTTTCGAGTTACTAATCTTAGCAACCGAACAAGTATCAAATACTCAGGGGTTACTATAAACACTAGTAAGGTACACATCAATAACATGTATATCAAATATACCCTTGTTCACTTTGCCATCCTTCTTATCCACCAAATATTCAAGGCATTTCCGCTTCTAGTGACCATTTCCTTTGCAGTATAATCACTCAGTTTCAGGCTTTGGTCCAGCTTTGGGCTTCTTCACGGGAGTGACAACTTGCTTGCCATTCTGCTTGAAGTTCCCTTTCTTTCCCTTTGCCCTTTTCTTGAAACTAGTGGTCTTGTCAATCATCAACACTTGATGCTCTTTCTTGATTTCTACCTTCGTCGATTTCAGCATCGCGAAGAGCTCGGGAATCATTTTCGTCATCCCTTGCATTATAGTTCATCACGAAGTTCTACTAACTTGGTGGTGGTGACTAGAGAATTCTGTCAATCACTATCTTATCTGGAAGATTAACTCCCACTTGATTCAAGCGATTGTAGTACCCAGACAATCTGAGCACATGCTCGCTAGTTGAGCGATTCTCCTCCATCTTTTAGCTATAGAACTTGTTGGAGACTTCATATCTCTTAACTCGGGTATTTGCTTGAAATATTAACTTCAACTCCTGGAACATCTCATATGGTCCATGACGTTCAAAACGTTATTGAAGTCCCGATTCTAAGCCATAAAGCATGGTGCACAAAACTATCAAGTAGTCATCATATTGAGCTAGCCAAACGTTCATAACGTCTGCATCTGCTCCTGCAATAGGTTTGTCACCTAGTGGTGCATTAAGGACATAATTCTTCTATGCAGCAATGAGGATAAACCTCAGATCACGGATCCAATCCGCATCATTGCTACTAACATTTTTCAACATAGTTTTTCTCTAGGAACATATCAAAATAAACACAGGGAAGCAACAACGCGAGCTATTGATCTATAACATAATTTGCAAAATACTATCAGGACTAAGTTCATGATAAATTAAAGTTTATAAATCATATTACTTTAAGAACTCCCACTTAGATAGACATCCCTCTAATCATCTAAGTGATCACGTGATCCAAATCTACTAAACCATGTCCGATCATCACGTGAGATGGAGTAGTTTTCAATGGTGAACATCACTATGTTGATCATATCTACTATATGATTCACGCTCGACCTTTCGGTCTCAGTGTTCCGAGGCCATATCTGTATATGCTAGGCTCGTCAAGTTTAACCTGAGTATTCCGCGTGTGCAACTATTTTGCACCCGTTGTATTTGAACGTAGAGCCTATCACACCCGATCATCACATGGTGTCTCAGCACGAAGAACTTTCGCAACGGTGCATACTCAGGGAGAACACTTATAGCTTGAAATTTAGTGAGAGATCATCTTATAATGCTACCGTCAATCAAAGCAAAATAAGATGCATAAAGGATAAACATCACATGCAATCAATATAAGTGATATGATATGGCCATCATCATCTTGTGCTTGTGATCCCCATCTCCGAAGCACCGTCATGATCACCATCGTCACCGGCGCGACACCTTGATCTTCATCGTAGCATCGTTGTCATTTTGCCACCTATTGCTTCTACGACTATCGCTACCGCTTAGTGATAAAGTAAAGCAATTACAGGGCGATTGCATTGCATGCAACAAAGCGACAACAATATGGCTCCCACCAGTTGCCGATAACTCGGTTACAAAACATGATCATCTCATACAATAAAATATAGCATCACGTTTTGACCATATCACAGCACAACATGCCCTGTAAAAACAAGTTAGACGTTGTCGGTGTCAAAACCGGCGGATCCCGGGTAGGGGGTCCCGAACTGTGTGTCTAAGCGGATGGTAACAGGAGACAAGGGACACGATGTTTTACCCAGGTTAGGCCCCTCTTGATGGAGGTAAAACCCTACGTCCTGCTTGATTGATATTGATGATGTGGGTATTACAAGAGTAGATCTACCACGAGATCAAGGAGGCTAAACCCTAGAAGCTAGCCTATGGTATGATTGTTGTTATTGTTGTTGTGTCCTACGGACTAAAACCATCCGGTTTATATAGACACCGGAGAGGGCTAGGGTTACACAGAGTCGGTTACAATGGTAGGAGATCTACATATCCGTATCGCCAAGCTTGCCTTCCACGCCAAGGAAAGTCCCATCCGGACACGGGACGAAGTCTTCAATCTTGTATCTTCATAGTCTTGGAGTCCGCCGATGATGATAGTTCGGCTATCCGGACACCCCCTAGTCCAGGACTCCCTCAGTAGCCCCTGAACCAGGCTTCAATGACGATGAGTCCGGCGCGCATATTTTCTTCGGCATTGCAAGGCGGGTTCCTCCTCCGAATAATTTGTAGAAGATTGTGAACACCAGGATAGTGTCCGGCTCTGCAAAATAAATTCCACATTCCACCGTAGAGAGAATAATATTTACACAAGTTCAATCTGCTGACGTATTTCGTGGCGTGACGTCACACCACAACCAAGCCTTTACTTGAATCGTTTTTATTATACCACCTCAGCGCGTTTAGCGAAGCGGTTTCCTTGGCACGTCTTGTCGAAGCAGAGATCGTGTTCCCCTTATTCCAGGATTCTCATCAATACGGATGTGGGTAACCCAACCGCGCCATTGATTGCGGTGCTTGGGAGAAAAGCGAGTTTTACCAGGCCGGTGGGGACGCATAGTTTCGTCCGCCCATATATAAGGGGATAAGGATCCACCTTTTTACCTACGCCTTCTTCCTCCTTTGCTTATCCATCTCCGCGCACTCGAGCTCCAGCGCCCAAGTTCGCACATCTCATCTCAACCTCCTCCAACTATGTCTGGAGCGGGGGGCAAGTGGATGGCCTCCTCCGTTACGGAGGGGCACATCAAGAAGCTGCGCGGCGCCGGATATCTGTCCAGCGACATCGCGCACCGGCTCCCCGACGAGGGGCAGCCCATCCCCACCCCCAGGCCCCATGAGAGGGTAGTATTCCTTACCCATTTCCTCCACGGACTAGGCTTCCCACTTCACCCCTTTGTCCGGGGGCTCATGTTCTACTACGGCCTGGATTTCCATGATCTGGCCCCGAATTTTATCCTCAACATCTCGGTGTTTATCCTCGTGTGCGAGGCCTTCCTCTGCATCCAGCCCCACTTCGGCTTGTGGCTCAAGACCTTCAATGTCAAGCCGAAGGTTGTAAAGGGGAGTCAAGCGGAGTGCGGAGGCGCCATGGTGGGCAGGATACCCAACGTCACTTGGCTCGAGGGCGCCTTCATGGAAACCATCAAGGGATGGCAATCGGGGTGGTTCTACATCACCGAGCCGCGTGACCCTAAATGGGCAGCGGCCCCCGAATTCAGATCTGGCATCCCCACACGGCTCACCTCTTGGAAAGAGCGTGGCCTGACTTGGGGCGATTCGGAGGAGCTGACCGGACTCCAAGCCTGCATCCAGAAGCTGGTGGACAAGAATCTCAAGCTTGTCAACATAGTCCAGGTCATGCTCATCCGCCGGATCCTCCCGTGCCAACAACGGGCCTTTAAATTGTGGGAGTTCGATCCGGCTCAGCATCGAACCTTGAGCGGGCTCTTCGACACTAGGTACGAAGATGCCTAGAAGGTGCTGTTTAAGGGCACCGAAGCTCCCACATCCGCTACCGAAGATCGCGGATTCCGCTCGCAGCGCCAGGCTAGCGAGGTAAGCGATTCTACCCTTTACGGGACACCTGTTTTTAATAGTTTGACTCCATGCGGGATCTAAACTCCCTCCCCTTTGACAGGACTGGCTGGAGAAGGCCAAGCAGACTAACTGTCCGGCCCCCTTGCCAGAAGACCCAGTGGATGCCCGTTTAGCGGGGCTGCTGGTTCCGGCACCCCATGTGGTGCCGGAGAAGAAGGCCAAGAAGGAGGCCACGGGTACTCGAAAGAGTTCCCGTTTTCAGGTGTCCGATGACTCCGAGGCGGACTCCTCCCCCGAGGACGAGGAGGAGAAGAAAAAGGCCTCTCCCCCAGTGGGGGGAGGGAAGAAAAGGAAGGCCTCCCCAGCGAGGGAGGCCGAAGGGTCCAAGAAGGGAAGGACTCTTCCCCCGGACTATTCTGCCAACGCCGGTAACGATGACGAGGATTGGCCTCCAAGGGCCAAGCCCCTGGCGAGATCGTAAGTATCCGGACTCCCGAATGACTTCATGATTTTTCTTTTTGCCACTTGGTGTCTTTCTAACGCCGCATACAAACCTGCAGTCCGCCCAAGGACGATCTTCCCGCTTCGTCGAGCGGGTCCTTGGGCTCGTCGGATGTGAACAGTACTTCACTTCCAACCGCCTCCTCTCCTCGTGACGCTGAAGACACTGAGGTGGGATCCCAGAGAGGGACCCACCCGGAGAAGGAGGACCCGGAGGTGCCATAGGGCGACCTCCCGGACTTTGTGCCGGACTCTGCACCGGAACCTGCAGTGGTTCCGGAGTCCGGCGGGCGGCCCCTTTGTAAGAAGGGCAAGACCGTGGCGCCGGCGGCCTCCGTCCAACCGGCGGCGCCAGATAACTTGCTGGAGGCGCTCAACGGCGCTTCCATCAAGGAGGAGCACCGCACTGTCATGAGTGCGGTGATTCAGAAGGTCCAGCTCGCCAAAAGCGGGCTGACCGAAGCCTGCAGCAGCCTTCTATCAGGCTTTGAGGTAAGAATATTAATATATGTAAAATAGTACCGCATAGACAGTAGCCCCTGATGCTCGGTTCGGTGTTCGGAAAGAAAAGCAGGACTGAGGATCTAAAAAGATATACGCAGGAGTCTTAATAAATATGTCAATATGGGATTGCAGGCTGCACTGCTGACCTCTGCCGCACTGACTGCGGAGGTCAATGCTTTGAAGCAAAGCCTCGAGCGGTCCGAGAACGAGCTCGGCCGTGCCAAGAAGCAGCTCGAGGACAAGGAAGGTGAGTAACACCTTATTAAAGTTGTACCTTACAGAAAAGGATTTGGTTGCAATATAAATGACAAGGATAACGTGGGTACTTCAGGGGCTACGAACGAGGTGGCGACCTTGAAGGAGGTGGTGTCCACGGCCGAACGTAATGCGGTCGTGGAGCGTGCTGGGCGAGAGAAGCATGAGGCGCGGGTGGCGGAGGTACAGCAAGATCTCCAGGCTCTCATGGAAAAGCATGAGGGTTTGGAGCGCGACTCGAAGACTCGAGAGTCCGAGCTTGCATCGACTCTTGAGAATGCCAAAGCCGCTAAGGCCGAAGCCCACAAGGCCCTTCAGGAGATCGAGGCGTTGAAGAAAACAGCGGCGGGTAAGGCATTTGTCATGCAAAGCAAGCATGTGAATGTGAATTACCTGTTACTTACCCGAATTCGGAGCTCTCCAGGAGCGTTCGCAGATCTGCCCCGCAGCGTGTCCGATGCTGCCGCTTTCTACAGGGCCAAGGAGGGGAGCTCGACGGAGAAGGTCTTCTGGTCTCAGTATGCTGAGGCCGGACATCCGGTGCCCCTTAGCGACCAGCTGAAGCAGCTGGTCAAGCTCCACAAGGTGGCCGAACAGGCCATGAAGGGCCTCATAGTTCGGCTTTGGCCCGATGAGGCCATGCCTAGGAGCTACTTCGGCCTGGTGCGGCGGCTGGTGGATGCTTGTCCATGGGTTTGGGTCATCAAGCGATCCGCCTGTATTGAAGGTGCCCGTCGAGCCCTTTCCTGTGCTAAGGTGCACTGGGGCAAGATGGATGCTGAGAAGCTTGTGACGGACGCGCCACCGCCGGGCAAGGAGTATCGCATGCCCGAGATGTATTACAAAAGTGTCCTGAAGGGTGCCCGCACTATTGCGGGTGAGTGTTCCAATAATGTAATATTTGAGTAGACTCGCATTTTGTTATCCTGTGCGCTAAAAACTTTGTTCATATGCGCTAAGCAACGCTTGTTGATTTAAAATATTACCTTCTGTGCGGCTGTTTATCAAATCTGAGAGATGGCACGTCGTCGGCTTCAGCCCCCATGCCGTGAGTGCTGGGGTGTTTGGGATAAATTTGAGCACTCTTGTTCCCATATTTGGGTCCATCTAGGGAGGCGCTCAACACAACGAACTAGGCAACCAGACTTATAATGCTTGAACACTCTCACTTAGCCATAGAATTCTATAATTTTAAATTTCGGTGAAGCCCCTAGTGATCGGAAGGCCGAGTTCGGGGCGCTATCCACGCCTAGGCCGGACAAAGCCGGTTCCTCGCTCTAAGCGGCATAAGTCTTTAGGGACTCGAAAAAACCTCTCGAACAACGACCGGCTCTCGCCTCATCATGTCGGTCAGTTTTAGCTTTCTTCACTGAGGCGTTCGCCCAGCTCAACCGGGGCGCAATCGCAGTGGTTCTCCAAGTGCTACCTTAGCCGATAGAACAGAACGTAAGGTACCAAAACATGGGAGCCGGGCAAACCCGACTATTGACCCAAGACATGATTCGGAGCCGATGCATATAATGCTATAAGTTCGGGGTGCCGCACTTGTGAAAGTGTTCGGACTTATCACACCATAATGTGGGGAACTTAAGCCCCTGGTGTATTTAGCCGTACCAAAGTGTACGGATGCGGCATGTCATAAATGAACATATGTATAAGAAAGAAACACAATTAAAAGCAAAAAGGTGCTGCATTGTTTATTCAAGAAATACTGCCATGAATGCAGGACAATACAAATAGTGCGATAAGCAAGGCATGGGACTATTAAACGTGTCTCGCTCCAGGGGTAGGCGGCGGAATGGTGTATAAAATAGATTTAGTGCTCATAATGGAGACCACCTGGATATTCGTCCTAGCCTTTCTCCTTCCCTGGCTGTTGCATCGTGAGTTCGGTCGGTCTACCGCCGGACAGGGCCTCTGGTGAACGGAGTCCTATGGGTGAGAAAGAAAAAAGAAAAAAAAGAAATGACACACTTGGGAGCCCCTGATGTGGTTGAGCCGCATTTTGGGCCTGTCATGGTCGTGCCCCTTCCCCTATGCCCATGGTATCTCCAGAGCGTAATGATGTACGCGAAGGACCAGTCTTGCGGTCTTGCAAGGGCTGGGGTTGGGATCGCATTGCTACGCTCGCTCGGAACGTGCCAGGTGGTCTTGTTGTAGGTTACTCCGAGCGCGTTTAGCCATGTCCGGTCACTTAACGGCCGGACTCGAGAATTGCCTTAAGAGGCTGCATTGTACTTCTACCGCGAGAGCCGCTGTATGTTCCTCCGTTCGGAGGGAGCGTTCGGTGTTTCCGTTGACCGTGATGACTCCTCGAGGGCCTGGCATCTTGAGCTTGAGGTATGCGTAGTGCGGCACCGCGTTGAACTTTGCAAACGCGGTTCGTCCGAGCAGAGCATGATAGCCGCTGCGGAACGGAACTATGTCGAAGATTAACTCCTCCCTTCGGAAGTTATCCGGGGATCCGAAGACCACTTCCAGTGTGACTGAGCCCGTACAATTGGCCTCTACACCTGGTATGACGCCTTTGAAGGTCGTCTTTGTGGGTTTAATCCTTGAGGGATCTATGCCCATCTTGCGCACTGTGTCCTGATAAAGCAGGTTCAGGCTGTTGCCGCCGTCCATCAGGACTGGTGAGGTGAAATCCATCGACGATTGGGTCTAAAACCAATGCGGCGAATCCGCCGTGGCGGATGCTGGTGGGGTGGTCCCTTCGATCAAAAGTGATCGGGCAGGAGGACCATGGGTTGAACTTCGGGGCGACTGGCTCCATCGCATATACGTCCCTGAGTGCACGCTTCCTCTCCCTCTTGGGTATGTGGGTTGCGTATATCATATTCACCGTCCGCACTTGTGGGGGAAAACCCTTCTGTCCTCTATTGTTCGGCGGTCGGATCTCTTCTTCGTCATCGCTATGCAGCCCCTTGCCATTATTTTTGGCAATTAGCTTTCCTGCCTGCTTGAATACCCAGCAGTCCCTATTGGTGTGGTTGGCTGGCTTTTCGGGGGTGCCGTGTATCTGGCACGAGCGATCGAGTATTCGGTCCAAATTGGACGGACCCGTAGTAGTTCTTTTGAATGGCTTCTTCCGCTGACCGGGTTTGGAGCCTCTGAATCCGGCGTTGACTGTCGTATCCTCATTATTGTCGTTGTTAATGCGGCGTTTGTTCTTGTTGCGACGCGACCTGCCATTGTGGTCCTTGGTATCCGTACTGCCAGAATTTTTGCTGAGGTTGTTGCTGCGGGCTAGCCAGCTGTCCTCTCCCGTGCAGAAGCGGGTCATGAGTGATGTGAGGGCTGCCATGGATTTCGGCTTTTTCTGTCCCAGGTGCCGGGCAAGCCACTCGTCGCGGATGTTATGTTTGAAGGCCGCGAGGGCCTCCGCATCCGGACAGTCGACGATTTGATTTTTCTTGGTTAAGAACCATGTCCAGAATTGTCTGGCCGATTCGTCTGGCTGCTGAATTATGTGGCTTAGGCCGTCAGCGTCTGGTGGTCGCACATACATGCCTTGGAAGTTATCAAGGAATGCGGCTTCCAGGTCCTCCCAACATCCAATTGATTCTGCTGGCAAGTTGTTAAGCCAATGCCGAGCTGGTCCTTTAAGCTTGAGTGGGAGGTATTTGATGGCGTGAAGATCGTCACCGCGGGCCATGTGGATATGAAGGAGATAGTCTTCGATCCAAACCGCAGGGTCTGTTGTGCCATCATAGGATTCAATATTCACGGGTTTAAACCCTTCGGGGATTTGATGATCCATTACTTCATCTGTGAAGCATAGTGGGTGTGCGGCGCCTCTGTATTGGGCTATATCGCGACGAAGCTCCAACGAGCTTTGTCTATTGTGCTCGGCCCGGCCGGACTTACTGTGTCCGGCGCGACGGTTGTCGTCACGTATCATGGGGCGCCCACACGATCCGTAGATCGATCTTGATTGTCTTGCCTTATCCTCTAATATATCTCGCAAGTCCGGAGCATTCCCCTGTGGCCTTGTGCTTTTCGAGCGATGCCGGGGTACGGTTCTAGTGGAGGGCCTAGAGGCCTCTCTCTCGCGGCCACGAGGTGGCCGGTCAGCCGTATTGTGCTCTAGTGATGCAGGTTCATATGCCTCCTCCTCTAATCGGGGGAGCAACTTGCGTTTGGGGTAGCTTTTGGAGGGGCGTTCGAGCTCATGCTCTTCGGCCGCAAGGACTTCATTCCATCTGTCGGCTAGAAGATCCTGATCAGCTCTAAGTTGTTGCTGCTTTTTCTTGAGGCTGTTTGCCGTGGCCATAAGCCTGCGTTTAAAACGCTCTTGTTCGACGGGATCCTCAGGCACGACAAATTCGTCGTCGTCGAGGCTTTCCTCGTCTCCGGAGGGAGGCATGTAATTATCTTCCTCTACCTCTTCGTCTGCCGCTCTCTCGTGAGGGTTGGCATCTCCGTCCTCCTGCGCTGAATCTTGCTGGAGGGGGTTGTCTTCGGCACTGTCCGAGGTATTATTGTCTCCGGTGCCGGAATCGCCATTCTTGATGTGGCCGGATTTAGAGCGGCGTCGCTGACGCCGGCGCTTGGGCTGTTTCTTGGAGGGGTCTTCCTCCGCTGTTCCTTCGCCGTTCCCATCCTTTGGGATATCCACCATGTATATGTCGTATGACGAGGTGGCTTTCCAGTGCCCGGTAGGCGCTGGTTCTTGGTCGTCTCCGGCATCGTCATCCATACCGTCCATGTCTTCGGAGTCGAAGTCTAGCATATCGGTTAGATCATCGACAGCGACTACTAAGTGGGTGGTGGGTGGGTCTTGAATTTCTTCATCGTCCGCATCCCAACCGTCCTGACCACAGTCCGGTCAGGGCTCTCCTGATAACGAGAGATACTTTAGCGAACTCAAGATGTCGCCGAAAGGTGAGTGCTGAAAGATGTCCGCAGCGGTGAACTCCATAATCGGCGCCCAATCGGGTTCGATTGGAGGGGGCGTGGGAGGTTCGGAGTCCGGCAAGGAGTCCGGCACCTTGGAATCACGAGCTTCAGAAGGGACAAAGTCGGTATTCGGCTCTATCGCCGTAGAGGTTGCAGCCCCCGAGGCGGTGTTTAACCACCCGTCCTCGATCTGCACAGCCGGCTCTGAATCGAGGGTCGGAGCGGACTCGTGCGCGGCCTCCAGGGCACTGTCCGGCAGCAGAGCTAAATCATGCCCATCGTGACAGTGCGGCACGCTCGGCTGTGGCTCGAATCCATTGAAGATCAAGTCTCCGCGGATGTCAGCCGTGAAGTTAAGACTTCCAAATCTGACCTGACGGCCAGGGGCATAGCTTTCGATCTGCTCCAGATGGCCAAATGAATTGGCCCATAGTGCGAAGCCGCCGAATACGAAGATCTGTCCGGGGAGAAAAGTCTCACCCTGGACCGCGTCATTGTTGATGATCGAAGGAGCCATCGAGCCTATAGGTGACAACACAGAGGAACTCTCAATGAAAGCACCAATGTCGGTGTCAAAACCGGCGGATCTCGGGTAGGGGGTCCCGATCTGTGCGTCTAGGCGGATGGTAACAGGAGACAAGGGACACGATATTTTACCCAGGTTCGGGCCCTCTTGATGGAGGTAAAACCCTACGTCCTGCTTGATTGATATTGATGATGTGGGTATTACAAGAGTAGATCTACCACGAGATCAAGGAGGCTAAACCCTAGAAGCTAGCCTATGGTATGATTGTTGTTATTGTTGTTGTGTCCTATGGACTAAAACCATCCGGTTTATATAGACACCGGAGAGGGCTAGGGTTACACAGAGTCGGTTACAATGGTAGGAGATCTACATATCTGTATCACCAAGCTTGCCTTCCACGCCAAGGAAAGTCCCATCCGGACACGGGACGAAGTCTTCAATCTTGTATCTTCATAGTCTTGGAGTCCGGCCGATGATGATAGTTCGGCTATCCGGACACCCCCTAGTCCAGGACTCCCTCAGACGTCCTCTACTTTGTTGTTGCAAGTTTTACATGACTTCTACGGGCTGAGCAAGAACCGTTCTTACCTACGCATCAAAACCACAATGATAGTTCATCAAGTTAGTGCTGTTTTAACCTTCTCAAGGACCGGGCATAGCCACACTCGGTTCAACTAAAGTTGGAGAAACTGACACCCGACAGCCACCTGTGTGCAAAGCACGTCGGTAAGCGTACGCGTAATGTCGATCCGGGCCGCTTTATCCAACAATACCACCGAACCAAAGTATAACAAGCTGGTAAGCAGTATGACTTGTATCGCCCACAACTCACTTGTGTTCTACTCGTGCATATAACATCTACGCATAAAACCAGGTTCGGATGCCATTGTTGGGGAACGTAGTAATTTCAAAAAGTTTCCTACGTGCACGCAAGATCATGGTGATGCATAGCAACGAGAGGTGAGAGTGTCGTCCACGTACCCTCGTAGACCGAAAATGGAAGCGTTAGAACAACGCGGTTGATGTAGTCGTACGTCTTCACGGCCCGACCGATCAAGCACCAAAAACACGGCACCTCTGAGTTCTAGCACACGTTCAGCTCGATGACGTCCCTCGAACTCCGATCCAGCCGAGCTTTGAGGGAGAGTTCCATCAGCACGACGGTGTGGTGACGATGATGATGTTCTACCGACGCAGGGCTTCGCCTAAGCACCACTACGATATTATCGAGGTGGATTATGGTGGAGGGGGGCACCGCACACAGCTAAGAGATCCAAGGGATCAATTGTTGTGTTCTCTAGGGTGCCCCCTGCCCCCGTATATAAAGGAGCAAGGGGGGAGGTGCGGCCGTCCAGGAGGAGGCGCGCCAGGAGGAGTCCAACTCCCACCGGGAGTAGGACTCCCTCCCTTCCTTGTTGGATTAGGAGAAGGGGGAAAGAGGAGGGAGAGAGAGGAAGGAAAGGGGGGGCGCCGCCCCCCTCTCCTTGTCCTATTCAGACTAGGGGGGAGGGGCACGTGGCCCTGCCCTAGCCGCCTCTCCTCTTCTCCCCTAAGGCCCACTATGGCCCATTAAGCCCCCGGGGGGTTCTGGTAACCCCTTGGTACTCCGATAAAATCCCGATTTCACCCGGAACACTTCCGATATCCAAATATAGGCTTCCAATATATCAATCTTCATGTCTCGACCATTTCGAGACTCCTCGTCATGTCCGTGATCACATCCGGGACTCCGAACAACCTTCGGTACATCAAAACTCATAAACTCATAATATAACCGTCATTGAAACTTTAAGCGTGCGGACCCTATGGGTTCGAGAACTATGTAGACATGACTGAGACACGTCTCCGGTCAATAACCAATAGCGGAACCTGGATGCTCATATTTGCTCCTACATATTCTACGAAGATCTTTATCGGTCAAACCGCATAACAACATACGTTGTTCCCTTTGTCATCGGTATGTTACTTGCCCAAGATTCGATCGTCGGTATCTCAATACCTAGTTCAATCTCGTTACCGGCAAGTCTCTTTACTCGTTATGTAATGCATCATCCCGTAACTAACTCATTAGTCACATTGCTTGCAAGGCTTATAGTGATGTGCATTACCGAGAGGGCCTAGAGATACCTCTCCGACAATCGGAGTGACAAATCCTAATCTCGAAATACGCCAACTCAACAAGTACCTTCGGAGACACCTGTAGAGCTTCTTTATAATCACCCAGTTATGTTGTAACGTTTGGTAGCACACAAAGTGTTCCTCCGGTAAACGGGAGTTGCATAATCTCATAGTCATAGGAACATGTATAAGTCATGAAGAAAGCAATAGCAACATACTAATCGATCAAGTGCTAAGCTAACAGAATGGGTCAAGTCAATCACATCATTCTCCTAATGATGTGATCCCGTTAATCAATGACAACTCATGTCTATGGCTAGGAAACTTAACCATCTTTTATTCATGAGCTAGTCAAGTAGAGGCATACTAGTGACAGTATGTTTGTCTATGTATTCACACATGTATTGTGTTTCCGATTAATACAATTCTAGCATGAATAATAAACATTTATCATGAAATAAGGAAATAAATAATAACTTTATTATTGCCTCTAGGGCATATTTCCTTCATATACTACTTCAAAAATTCTCTTACATAGTTTTGTTCTGTGAATCTTAGTGCTCTTGGATGCCTCCCATGAAGAAACGATTGAACACAAATGTTGCAATAATCTCAAAGCTTTCAAAGAGCCAAGTGGGTCGTCTAGTGCAACATGCTAAAAGTTAAGCGAACTGTTGCATTGGATAAAAAATAGCACCTTCCCCCCTAAAAAGGGATAAAAATTAGCACCTACTGTACATTAAAAGCAGTCAATCCACCATAAATCATTACTATTTTCTCCCCATGTTGATAGCGGCAAGCCCACATGAGCTAATTGTTGCGAAAAAAAGTTGTGGCCTGCCTAGCCCATAGCAAATGATGTGAAGGGAGGGGGTTGAAGTACACTGGGCCATGAGTGCAAAACTATTTGTCTTTCCCTTCTACTTGGACAAACGTAGGGCACCTTTATTCTATACTCTGACATCTATACCACCAAAACTCAGTGCCAAATACACACACAGATGTGCTTAATATACTTATCTACACTGAAAGTCCCCTTCTACTCAGTAAATTCCAAAAAAATTAATTTTTTTGGTGCAAACTTTGACACATGTTCTCAGTGCATAAAAAATTTCATCCCGAAATAACACTCGCGGAAGTCATGGCAAAAATAATCAGTACTCCAAAATATTTTTGAAATAGCATTTTGGGAGCACCGCTTTTGTTTTTTATTTTTACCACAACTTCTAGGAATATCATTTTATGATAAATTTTTGCAAGCACACAAAACATTTGTCAAACTTTGCATAAAAAAAGTTCAGCGTTTTTTGAATGTTCTTGCTATTATTTTTTATTTTGTTGTTCATTAGAGAGCATTTGAGCTCGGGAGTAGAGACTCCACGTCCTATCTACACACCGTATGTGAGGTCTCTCTGTGCTGGATAGGTTAACATTTGCAGACGTGGCAGAAACTGGAAAACCCTATTTGTCACCCATTTTGGCAAATGAGGGAGCCAATGTGCACCTTTTTGTACTGGTGGGCTAGCCTAAAAAATATTAAAGATTTATAGTGATACCTAACAAAAACTATTTAAAAGGTAAAATATAACCTATTGTATACTAAAAGTACTATACAGACAACAATGCTGAAAAATCCACTTCATTTGGAAAGAGGATGGGTCAATTAACTATATCTAGCAAATGGTTTGTTTTTTTTCGTAACGAATCAACACTGGATAGATTGCTTGAAACTATATAGTATGGTTGACCATGTATCCTTCTAGAAGCTATTCATCTTTAATATTTATACTTATCAAGTTTCTATGTATGTTTACGTGCTACTTTCGTTGTCCTTATTTTTGTCCATAGACAAAAGATGACTCCTAATTGTTGTAGCCGTTCATCCATTAGAAAGCTGCTCTACCTGATGCTGAAGTTTTTGCTCTATTTCTCCAACAGCGGGCAGCAACACAGATTGTGCTAGGCACAGTGGAAAGCGCGATGCATGGAGACACTCGTCCAGATGGAGTAAGAGAGCAACATGATGGTAGCTAGATGGGGAATATGAATTATTGACATAAAAAAGCTACATGCCAAAACAAGGTGAGATCGAGTGAAGTGGCGGAGAAGAGAGATATTGGAAGAGCGACACAGATAGTTACTAGTTTTTCTAATTGCCAATTTGTAATGACTTACATAAATGCAATGGTACGTGTTTGGAATTTGAAGTGTGG
>NC_041389.1:674915667-674934201 GCF_002162155.2 Triticum dicoccoides
GCCTTTGACGGCAGTTGTGAGCTTGGATTGAGAAAGTGACACAGTGGTGCAATCAGAAGAGTGACGCAGTTCCTAAGAACACCTAAATTAAGAATCATCGCACCTTAATTACACCTGCATTAGAAAACAAACCGTGATACATATATAACGTAATTGAAAAAACACATTAGCCAAAAATAGGGCTGCCGGACGCCTTCCACCACCATACATCCTCCTCAAAAACTGCCTCCGCTCAGATAAAATAACTTTCACACCGTATCCCCATGCTGGCGCCGCCAGTGTCAAACCTACGCCTGCCCAGCTCTCTCAAATCGCATGCCGCCCCGGCTCAACATTTTGTGGGAGAATACTAGAGCTGTAGAATGCAACAACATCCCTCAAAAGTTTCAATATATACCTTTTGCATAAGAAGTTTGGATATGTTGGTGACTCTTCTCCGTTAAGGAAATCTCCTCCACTCATAACAACAAACTAAATCATTATTCATGTGCCAAAAGAAAATGATTACTTCATTATTAATGCATTATTATGATCTATTGTTCTTTTTCAATATTTCGTAGTACATCACTAAACTTTTATTATTTATTTTTGTTGAACCTATTAACTAGGATGAACATGTTTTTTCTTTGTAAGAAAAACATGCATTGCACGTGCATGCTAACTAGTATCAATGGGTGGACAGATGCAACACCTTGTGTTTGTTTCACCCTTGGGTAGCACCCATGGCCAATTTCGTGCTCATGCACCCCTATTCCTCTACCTGTGAAAATGTAGAGAAAATTATTACTCTACCATATAACATTATGATTATACAGTAATATGTCCACTAGGGTTCACGTAATTAACTTTGAGATTACCTATAACTAAGCAGTGAATCGAACAAAAGCACTGGAAGAAGGTGTTGTATCTGTGCCACTTACATTGTGCATTGATAGCAAATCATATGAGAAGGAACAATATTGTTTAGGTGCGCTTGGTGTACTTCTCCATGTATAGATGGCTACAACTAGGAGGGGCGTTTTGGTACTGGGGTCCAAATGAACCCTATATCCTGGACGTCCATCTCAGCATGGGGATCTGTGCTGTCAAATAATAAATTTCATATACGGTCAATGGTAAATACGTTATAGATTGTGTACGCAGACCGATCGTAGCGGGCAGGTGGGGCTAGCAGTAATGTGGACGGACAGGCAGCAAGTGCGGTTAAACCTCCTTTGCAAAGAAATGGGTACGCTACTTGTCACCATGAAAGAAATGTGTGACCTTTGCAGAGAGTACCCTCAAATTATTTAAGATAAACCCTCTAATTATAGTTGTTAGTTTTTTTTAGATAAAGTAGTAGTTCTTTTTTCCGGGAGAGCGGCGGAATAGGAAAGGTCGGCAAGCCCAGGTGGTCGGAGAGCCCAAGTCCAACCAAAACAAGCCGAGGATATCTCCTCACATTAGCAGCCCATCCATGTAACTGCGGAGGCCCAACGGCTCCCGCGGAACGGCCAAAAATAAAGAGAAAACCCTGTCGCCACTTTTCTTGGCTCGGCGGCGCACAACGAGCGGCGCGACGGGCTCCGCCGACTCCCTCCACCGCCCGCCTTCAAGGTCAGCGACTCACTCCAGCTGCAACCAACACGCGCGCGCGCTCTCCGCCTTCACTGAATTTCTTACGACCCGCTTCGCCCTGCCGTCGCAGCTGATCCAGGTACAGAGACATCACGAGCTCATCGCCCCCGGAGCCGTCCTACTCACCAACGGATGCGCCCCCGACGTGTGGATCCAGGTGAAGGACGATTCATCCGTATCTGTGATTCATGGCCGGGATGCTCGTCTGATTTGGCGCTCGGTTGCTGCAGAGAAGAATGCGAAGATCCCCTCGTCACACTGCAACTCACGGGTCAGTACAGTCTGTACGCGCCAGTGTGAGACTCTGAATTCTGATGAAGCAGCAAGACTGGGCAATGTCGCCGCAGGTTCGAGAGCCAACTGCTTTCATCTATTTATCATTACTGCAATTTGGTCATGCAGCCTTACACATGTCTGAATTCATACACATATTCATAAGATGGCAACGGTGAGATTTTATCATGCCCTCATGCTCATCTTCAGGAGCCCGTGGAGAGGTTTCAGTTCCTGAACAGTTCCTTGAGATGGGTGGACCACAGAGACCTGGGTTGCCGATGTAGATGGATGCCGGGTCGTCCAAAATTTGTAGTTGATTGCCGGAAGGTATGCTTCCTGTCAGATTGTTATACGACAAGTTCAAGTGGGCCAATGATGTCAGGTCTGCCAAACTTGTAGGGATTTCACCAGAGAGCACATTATATATGGGAGAGATCCAGAGATTCCACTGCACGAAGCTCACCAATAGTTTGGGGCATTATGCTACTAAGGTGATTCCATGACAAGTTCAAGCTTTTCAATGCAACGAGCATGCCGATTTCCTGAGGAATCTGCCCTGTCAAACTGTTGCTGGAAAGATCAATGTTTACCATGTAATTAATTCCTGTTTTGTACTCAAGCTGCTGACCTTTTGTGACTACCCAAAAGCTATCACCATTAGTAGCACCAACAGTTCCCGACGAAGGCAGTTGAATTTGGACATATTGGGAAAGGCCATCTTGTTGATTGGGAGTATGAGCCATAGCTACGAGGCTCCCAAGTGAAACTGGTATGTTCCCTGAGATGTTGTTGCTTGCAATGTCTAAGTACTGAAGCCGATTCATCTTGGTAATTTTGGAAGGGATGCCACCAAAAAACATGTTTGACCGCAACCGCAGAAATGCCAAGTATGGTAACTTTGACCTGATCCATGTTGGTAACCTCCCAGAAAATTTATTGTATGCCAGGTCAAGGAATTTTAGCTCTTTACACCTCTTGAGAATTGATGGGAATTCTCCTGAAATATCATTGCTATTCAAGTTAAGCATGCTGATATTTGACCTTTTGGGTATCTCAGGGCAATTGGGCAATGTGCCGTTCAGTAGGTTCTCTGATAGGTCGAGGAACTTCAGTTGCTGCAACTCAAACAGGGAGCATGGAATGGTTCCGGAAAAAGAATTTTGGAAGAGCATGAGTGTTTCTACCATCGGCGCTCCAATATCTGACGGTAGTGCACCCGATAGGTTGTTCCTAGAGAGGTCCAGGTAGACTAGGTTCTTTGGGAGTGCCGGAATCGGGCCATCAAGCTGGTTTGAACCGATATCCAACACGACAACTTCCAATGCACCAAATATAGAAAAAGTGGGAAGCTTGCCAACAAACCGATTTTCCGATAACTCCAAAACTTTCACATTGTGCATTGCCATCCAAAACTCAACGGGAATGAAATCATGTATACTTGTGTTTGCAATATCAAGAATGTCGAGTGTTGGTTGGCTAATCCATGTTGGAAACCAGGGGCCTAGGATGCAAGATCTAAAGCCCGCTGAAGTTAATTTGAATGGAGAGTTCCACGTGCTGTCAACCAGCATAGTTAAGGAGTTATTGGAGATCCATAGAACCTGTAGGCCAGTAAGATTCCTGAAATGCTCTTCGGTGATGATACCATGCAAGTTGTTTGAATCCAGCCGTAACTCCTTTAACCTTGTGAGTTCCCTTATACTGATCGGTATCTCTCCGGATAGTTTGTTATTATGGAGCCAAAGTATGGACAAACTGCTAAATTGCTCTAGCCAATCTGGAAGGTTCCCTGTCAAATTATTTTGGTACAAGTATAGCTGTTGTAACTCATCCGTTGGCAATCTGTGCAATAGATCTTGTATGTCCCCGCCAATGAAGTTGCCCCCTAAGTTGAGGAATCGCAATTTTTCAAGTTTCTTGAAGGTCGATGGCACCATGCCAAAGAAGTTATTTCTGCCAAGGGACAGTGACTGAATGGAGGTCAAGTTTCCCACTGCGTCAGGGATAGAGCCCTTGATTCCGCAGCTATCCATGTAAAAATGTTGGAGAGCAGGTAGGTCCCAAGCCAAGTAGTTGGCTCCAAAGGACGAGTTAAAGGAGTTGGACTCGAGATGGAGGATCTCTAGTGATGTGAGGTTGGAGCGGAACGGCAGCGGCATAGTGTTCCGAAGCCCGCAAGATACTAGTTCAAGGAGTACCAAGGAGGGGAGCATGTTGACAGCATGAGCCCAGTCGACGGTGGCACTTAGGTCCACCCCGGACATGGCGAGGTGGCGTAGCTTCCGCAGGCGCAACACCCATGCGAGATCAGGCGAGTAACAACTGTGGGACTGATGGTAGTCGTAGAGGTCAAGGACGAGCAGGTTGGAGAGGTTTCCGAGGTGGGGAGGGATCCGGCCGCCGAAGTACGAGTTGGCGAGGAGGAGATGTGTCAGGCTCCCGAGTCCACCGATGAACTCCGGGATGGGCCCGCCGCCGAAGTTGTTGGACGAGAGGTCCAGGTGCTTGAGATGACGCAGAGTGAGCAAGGAGGAGCTTATCTCACCTCCAATGGTAGTTCCGGGCACGAGTTCACCTTCCGAGTTGGTGTGGCTTCTGACCTGGAGCTTGACGACATGGCCGGTCCGGTTGCTGCACTCGACGCCGGTCCACCGGCAGCAGTCCACCTCGCCCCGCCATGACAAAAGGTAGTTGCTCGGGTCGGTGAGGCCAGCCTTGAAGGCGAGAAGCGCGTCCCGCTCGCGGGGGATGCAGAGGGTGCCTCCTGGCGCTGCTGCTGGTGGCGGTGGTCGGAGTTTAGGCACGACTGCGGCCGACGAGCTCCGGAGGAAGAGGAGGGACCACGTCGCTAGGAGGATCACCACAACTCGGATCAGATGCCTTGGCCTCGTCATTTTCCCGGTAGCAACAGCGAAATGCACCGTCCGCCAACCAAGCTGACTGAATTGAGATGCGAAAATTGGACTGTCGGTTGTATATCCACAGCAGCATAAAATTCCACATACCAAACAGGGTAGCTCGTCAAAGTCGTAAACGGCGGCAAGTTGAGACCAGCACATCCACGCACTGCTTGCTGTCTGCTGAGCTCAGCTCCTTTGTACAGTACACATTAACTACGTTACAAAATAGTACTCCCTCCGTAAAGAAATATAAGAGTGTTTAGATCACTACTTTAATGACCTAAACGCTCTTATATTTGTTTACAGAGGGAGTAGTAGGAATTTTCTTATGATATCCTAGCTAGCACTCCATCTCTGACTCAAAACGTTCTAGAGTACAGTACTATCCAGTGGCTAGTTTTGGGGATGGTTTGGTTTCTATCTCTTTCAGTATACTTAGAACATTACCATTTTTTCGGGTTTCAGTATATCACCTAAACTGATTCGTAGCTCTGCTGGTTTGGCATGGCGGCCCTACCCGGCCCGACGGCGTATCCCCAGGGTACCAGCTCCATGTAGTAAGTGTGTGTTCATGCGTGTGTATAGTTTCGTGCCAAAGGTGTGGTTGTCGGCGTTGGTGCCTAGGTGAGTCGTTCGTGTCCAGGTTTTTTTCGGTCGCCATGATTCGCGGGTGAGACAATCGTCTGATTTGGTGCTCGATCGGTTGTTGCAGAGCAGACTGAAGATCCCTTCGTCACATTGCAACTCACACGTCAATACCGTATGCGGCAATGCGAGGCTCTGAATCCTGATGAGGCAACAAGCTTGGGCAATGTCGCCTCAGGTTCGAGAGCCTCTGAATTCTGATGAGGCAACACATAGGACAATATTTATTATCACTGAAATTTTTGGTAATACAACCATACACATGTCTTACTTCATATACGTATCCATAAGATGAAAACATGCACATTTCATCATGCTACAACTTAGATGGCAAAGAAGAGCGTTACATAAGACAAAAGGGGCTTAATACTAATCCCAGATTCATAAACTATGTAAGAACATAAGTTCCAGCTAGCGATGATCTCAGCCAGCCCTTACTGCATTTTCCTTGCCAGTGAAGCCCGACTCAGTGCCACTTTCACATAAATCCAATCATACATGCTGTCACAAAACGAGAACCAACGATTTCTCCAATTCCGCTTGAACAAGAAGCCACAAAAGACAATCCAGAGACCAGCTAAAAACTCGGTGCCAATACCGAGGTATAATGACAACACATCGCTCATGCCCTCATGCTGATATTGAAGAGCCCGTGGGGTGATTGCAGTTCCTGAACAGTTGCTTGATACAGGTGGACCACAGAGACCTGGGTTGCCAACATAGATGGATGGCTGGTCATCCAGAGTCCTTAACTGATTTCCAGATGGTATTGTTCCCATTAGATTGTTATATGACAAGTTCAAATGAGTCAATGATGTTAGAGATGCTAAACTTGTAGGGATTTCACCAGAGAGCTCATTACGAGAGAGGTCGAAAGATTCCATGGCCCGTAGCTCACCAATAGTTTGGGGTATTATGCCGCTGAGATGATTCCAAGACAAGTTCAAGTTTGTTAATGCTACGAGCATGCCAATTTCCTGGGGAATCTTCCCTGTTAATCTGTTGCAGGAAAAATTAATGTTCACCATGTACGCGATTCCTGTTGTGTATTCAAGCTGTTGACCCTTTGTGACCACCACCAAACTATCCATATCAGTGGGATTGATGAGGTACATATATGTGGAAGCCAATCGAAAGCGGACAATTTGGAAAAGGGCATCTTGTTGGTTGGGAGTATGAGCCATCGCCACAAGATTCCCAAGTGACATTGGTATGTCCCCTGAGATGTTATTACTTGCAATGTCTAAATACTGAAGCCCCTTTATCCCAGTGAGTTCAATAGGGATACCACCAGAGAACATGTTTGACCGCAACCGCATAAATGCCAAGTATGGTAACTTTGAACCGATCCACGTCGGCAAGTTCCCAGAAAATTGATTGTATGCCAGATCAAGGAATTTCAGTTCTTTACACCTCTGAAGAAACGATGGAAATTCTCCTGAAAGATTGTTGTTATTCAAGCTAAGCATGAAAAGATTTGAAGTTTCTGGTGCATGAGGGCAATCTAGCAATGTTTCATTTAGTTGGTTCTCTGATAGGTCTAAGAACTTCAATTGTTCCAACTCAAACAGGGAGCATGGAATGATGCCGGAAAAGGAATTTTTGAAGAGCATGAGTACTTGCATCTTTGGTGCTCTAATATCTTTTGGCAGTTCGCCTGATAGGTTGTTCCCAGAGAGGTCCAAGTAGAGAAGGCTCTTTGGGAGTGTTGGAATCAGGCCAACAAGTTGGTTAGAACTGATATCCAATATCATAGCTTCCAATCCACCAAACAGAAAAACCGTGGGAAGCCTGCCAACAATTCGATTTCCCGACAAATCCAAAATTTTAGCACGGGAAACTGCAGCCCAAAACTCATCAGGAATGGAATCATGTATACTTGTATTTGAAATATCAAGAGTGCTGAGTGTTGTTTGGCTAATCCATGTTGGAAACTGTGGTCCTAGGATGCAAGATCGAAAGCTCGCTGAAGTTAATTTGAATGGAGTGTTCCATGTGTTGTTAACCAACATGGTTAATGAATTATTGGAGAGCCACAACACTTCTAGGCTAGTCAGGTTCATGAAATGGTCTTCAGTGATTGTACCATGTAGGTTGTTTGAGTTTAACCGTAACTCCTTTAAATTTGTGAGTTCTCGTATACCAACGGGTACCTCTCCAAATAGTTTGTTGTCATTCAGCCGAAGTGTTGTCAAGCTGCTAAAGTGCTCTAAACGAGCTGGGATTCTCCCTGCCAAGTTGTTGTGGTTCAAGTGCAACTCTTGTAACTCATCTGTTGGCAAACTATGCAACAATAGATCTTCTATGCCCCCGCTAATGAGGTTGTGTGATAATTTTAGCATTTGTAGTTTCTTGAGTTTCTTGAAGGTCGATGGCACCATGCCGGAGAAGTTGTTATTATCAAGGAACAGTGATTGGATGTAGGTAAAGTTTCCGACCTCGGCAGGGATAGGTCCCCAGATCCCGCAGCTATGCATTTTAAGAATTCTAAGAGCAGGTAAATCCCAAGCCAAGTAGTTGGCTCCAAAGGGCGAGTTAAAGGAGTTGGAGTCGAGGTAGAGGTCCTCTAGTGATGTGAGGTTGGAGTGCAACGGTGGAGGCATAGTGCTCTGAAGTCCGCAAGATTGTAGTTCAAGACTTACGAGGGAGGGAAGCATGTTAACAACATGAGCCCAGTCGACGGCGGTGCTAAGGTCCACCTGGGACATGCCAAGGTAATGTAGCTTCCCTAGCTGCGAGACCCATGCGAGATCAGGCGAGTAACAACTGTGCAGCTGATTCGAGAGGTCAAGGATGAGCAGGTTGGAGAGGTTTCCGAGGTGGGGAGGGATTTGCCCGCCGAAAAACGAGCCGGAGAGGAGGAGATGCGTTAGGCTCCGGAGGCCACCGATGAACTCCGGAATGGGCATTCCACCAAAGTCGTTGAACGAGAGATCAAGGTGCCTCAGATGTCGTAGAGTGAGCAAGGAGGGGTTTATCTCACCTCCCATCGGCCAACCCATGGTGTTAGACCCGTAGAGCTCAAGCTTGATGACATGGCCGGTTCGGTTGCTGCACTCAACGCCTATCCATTGACAGCACTCCTTCGTCGGGTGAGTGTCCGCCCGCGATGCCGCCAAATCCGTCCTTCTCATGTGGCCGCCGAGGCCAGATCCGGTGCCCCTGCTCAGCTGCATCCTGCATGCCTCATGTGAGGAGATGGGCACCTCCCGTTCACGCTCGCGGGTGGGCGCGCGGCGCGGCCACCCGCTTCTTCCTCGACAGACCTCCGGTGCAGCGGCCTCGTCCAGTTACTGCTGCTCCGCCTCGACCTCCGTTCGCTCTGCTTGTGGCGGCCAGGCTCCGACGCCTCCTTCCCCGGACCGATTCATGGCGACCTTCGGGCCGGCCTCGCCCTCCTGCTGCTCCGACGATGGGAGCCGCCCTGTCCTCTGTGGCTGCTCCTGCTGCCTGCGTCGCCCCCGCCCGTCTGCCACCGCCATCTGTGCGTGGCTTCGCTGCGGCCTCCCTTGCCTCCCGCAAGGCTAACCCGACCGTGCATGGACGACTGGTCTTGTGTGAGGTTTCGTCCACGTCCGAGTCGTCGGCCAGCTCCAATCTGGTCCTCGCGACGCCAACACGTACCGCATCACCCGTCATTGCTGCTGGAGATGGCGGTCATGTCATTGGGCCCTCTTACTGCATGAGGGCTGGAGAGCTGCTGGCTGCCTCGGGTGCTTTTGATGCTTTGGCTACGGACATGGTGCGGTCTTCGTGGAGCTCCCTCGATGACTGACATTATGATGAAGATGATGAGGATGGAGTAGAGCCGGCCCCGCAAACGCCGCTGGTTTCCAAGTGCTCCAACGGGGTGAGCGTTGAGCGTGAGGAAGCTACCTGCAAGGGTTGGCAGGAGGTGCGGCTGCGGCATGGTCCGCATCGTCTAGTGTCACCAGCTCCGGCTTCGTCCCCTCGGCCCATCCCCGCGTGGCTCCATGGTCGATGATGTAGGTGCCTTGTTACTGGACATCGTGCGGCGAAGTGCAGGGATCCCTTTCGATGGTCGTGTTGCTTGGGGAATGGTCATTAGGCCCGTGAGTGTTGGAATGCTTGGCGTCCCCTCAGCTTGGTCAATAACCATTCTGCTTCGTCATTGTTCCACCTCGACACCATCATCTTCATCCACCTTTATGTCAGGCATGGTCTGATGCCACACACGCTTCCCTCCAAGGAGATCCGACGTGACTCCTCGGCGTCGGTTGTTTCTTCTTCTGCTGGTTCTCCAGCCTTTGTTGAGGTGACACTTCAGCCTGTCTTTGCTGCACAAGCCGAGCTGCTACACTCTGAGCTGCAAGGCATGGCTTCCTTGCAAATGGTGATGGCGATTCAGCCTCTGAGTGATGTGGTTGATTCAATGCATGGATGGTTGCTGCGGGCTGAAGAGCCTTCTGGAGCGAGGTTGCTCTGGGCAGGCTATCTCCTGTAACGGCTGAGGCGCCACTCCCTCCTATGTCGCCTCCTCTGCCAAAACTTGTTGTTGACTTCGAGGGCGACAAAAATGTGGGTCTCTATGGCTGCTTCTCCCCTCGTGCTTCGGGATTCTTGCCCTGTGTTGGGTCTAGTTTGGCGCCTCATGTGTTGCCGGACTTCGAGCGTGAGGCCACCGCTGAGGTTGTGTCCCCGGTGCTACAAATCATGTGTGAGCTACAGGTGTTGTGTGGGAACCTGTTTCGCCTTTGTCGATGGAGCAACTCAAGTTGGACTCTCTCCAGACTTTGGAGGTGGACCTGGTGTCCTCACCCCCCCCCCATGGAGCCTTGCCAGGCGTCAAACAACCTACCTCTCGGCATCATGGCGCGCGGCATTTTAGATGTTGTCGCCATTCCCTCGTATGTGATCATCGGGCAGGTGATGCCTGTGAGTGGCATGACCATTGAGCCACTTATGTTAGCACCTACCTCAAATTCAAATGCTCTCTTCGTGAAGGAACTTTGTGACTTGCTAGCCAGCGTGAAGATTTCTAGACCTGGTTTGGGCAGGTCAATTGCTTGCCTCCTGATGGGGGCGCCAATAAGGGACAAACAAAAGAAGGTGGGCAAAACCAAGAGTGGCGCCAAAGGCAAGACGTCTTTGGCTACTTGTCGGTTTGACGTTCTGGGTTCGGAGATGCCTCGGGGTTTGTGGATGTTGTGTATTCAGCGAGTGTGATGGGCCGCTCGTGCTGTTGTGGGGTTTCATGCCATGTGAGTAGTTTGTCTGTGCTCCATTTGTATTGGTTTTCGCTCGGTTTTCCGTTAATTAACTGGGCAATTCTCTTCATCTTAATTAATCGATGAGGCAAAACTTTTGCCTCCGTTTCAAAAAAAGACAATAAGCAACCCAAGTATATCGTCAACACATCACTCATACCCTCACACAACATTATGGTCTTAGCGGTGTTAACTTTATCTGTATTTTTCTTATAAAAATGCACCGCCATGTCAACTTTTATTTCAATGAATCAACTACTCCCATCGTCCCATAATATAAGATCATTTTTTACACTACACTAGTGTAAAAACACTCTTATATTATGGGACGGAGGGAGTACTTCGCAAACCTTTCTTTTGGCATTTCCATGCACATGCATATTTTTTGTTTCCTAGTTGTTGTTGTTGTTATTGTTGTTGTTGTTGTTGCCTCATTGCATAGGCAACACGTTGCCTTTGTACCGGATTATTTGGGTGTTTTTATTAAACCTCGAGCACTATTTATTTCGTCGTTCCTCTGGAAAGGTGAATAGTATCCTCTCCCCTTTTGCCCGTTTCTTCGAGACTCACCGGACACATTGCACATAGCCTTGTGGCACCATCTATACTTATTTTGTAAATAGGAAGTAAATGTTCTCAATACAAGTCGTAAGTTTGCATGTGGCCTAATTATATTATACCAAGGCCGCACATTGAATTCGTGTGATTTGAAGTCCGTTTGCTACCCAAACATTTGAATATGGGAGGAGATAGTAGGCGAATAAATACTAAACAATTTTGCTAAATAAAATGTCATGGTCCTTTACTCCCCCTCTTCTCTAAGCCTAGCCATCTACACAGCCCAATCAGCCCACCTAAATCCTAGTCCAGTTAGCCCACCTAAATCCTAGCCCAAATAGCCCCATTAACCCTTCCTACAAATAGTAGCCCCTTCCTACCAAATATGGACTAAACTCTAACCCCTCCTCATTTTTCGCGCTCCTCCTAACCCTAGCCACCACTTGGCATCTGCCAACCAGCCAGCTACCTCTTCCCTTGATCCGGCGGCTCCAGATCGAGATCTGATGGCCCCTGGCCGCGCAATTCGACCCCTGCAGCCGAAGGCCCGCCGCCGGCGCTCCCGAAATCCGTCTACGCCCGCTCGCCTCACCCAAGCATTTGTTCGCCTTTCCACCCGACCGAGTGGGAGCTCGCGCCAACACCAGCCCTTTTGGGGACACATTGCACGTCGCCACCGGCGAGCAACTAGCATCGAGCGCTGCCGCCGCCGCTCCTCCCGGTAAACCCTCCTCCTCCTCTCCCGGTTTCCCTCCTATCCCTCACATTCTAATCCACGCGAGCTGCCGCTGTTCTACAAATCTCGCTAGTTTTATATAGAGATGCCAATATCCATACATTAGCTATATAGAAGTATATATATATGTGGGTCTAGCTACAATATATAAAATGTGTACATGAGCTGATTTTAGTGTTTAGATTCTAGCAAATTTTGCCCGATTTTTTGTATGGCCAAGTTGTATGTCGTTATCGTAATAATTTATGGGGCGTTTTACCCCAAATATGCTAGTGAATATTGGGGAGGGTTGGAGGCCGGCAAGCAATCTAGATAGATCCTGAAAGAGATGGGGTGGGGCAATTTCTCTTCTCAGGACCAGGACATGGGGGAGAAGAAGGGTGAAGGAGGGGCGCGCAGGTTGAGCGAAGGAAGAAGATTAAGCCTTTGCTTGCAAAAAAAGAAGGTTTGGAGGAGGTTCGGCGGTGGGAAATTCTCTTTCATTCGAGTCAGAGGCCCATGGGTTGACACGAGCACCTCACGACTCGCAATCATCGTCGCATGGTGGGCGTCTTCTATGTCATATGTAGGGTGTTGTCATGTCATCATTTGGAGGGTCTCTCTCAGTCGTGTGTTTCCTTCTCGATCATCTATGCCACACACCTCGTGTCGAGGGCAAGCATGCACACCCCTCAATAACAAACAGTTTTGCAGCCACACATGGCATTCTGGTCCCCTTCACTACCCTATAGGGTCGAGAGCGAGCACACACACATTGCCTTGCATGAACCCAGATCCTTCCTCTCCAATGAGCCAGTGCTAGAGAACCATAGAAATAAATAACAAGGAGTTGGCATCGAGGAGGTGTCTCGGGCATGAAGCGTAATAGTAGAGGCAAAAATGGAATGGGAAAACACCGGTGGGCCTCCCAAGATTCAAAATACTCTCTATGGACGCCACATCCCCTTCTGCCACCACCTTTAAGTCACACAATGCTTGTGTTGTGTTGCACATTGGATGGCCAACATTCTATCACTCTGGAATAAGAGATCTTGTACACGCATTTTTTGGTGCTTCGGGGGAAAAAGATTTTGTTCCAGGACATCATATTGGGTAAATAAACTTTGTACAATGGCTCCGGTGGTAAATTTTTAGAATGGCATACAACCAAAATAATATTAATGGAGATGAGACAAAGGCATATTTTGAGATTTTAGTCAGACCCAAGTAAAACAAGAAAAGGAAAAAAGATGGTTTCACCCCTATTTATTAACCCATTTCATCAATAATGATAGACATGCACATACATGGATGAACGAGGGAAGACGGTGCAATGTCACACAAAATGAATGATTTCTCAACAAGATTAGGGCAACTGGCTGGCATCAGTTACCACTAGCCTCTCCTACTTTTTTTAGAGGCACACGCGAGCCGATATTTATCTCTTCATTCCCATTCCTATTTTTTGTCAAAGATTTTAGGCTTCTCCCCCTTGCTCTACCAAACATCTGGAGCTCTTCCATGGACATCACGGTCCCTTGCTCCCTTGAGTGGAATGGCGGCGGCGGCATGGTGAACGTCTCCCCTGAGAGGGATGATGCCCATGGCGAGGAGAACAATTACACCTACAGCATGGAGAGGGTCGCCACAAAGACTAGCAATGGTGCCTACAGCATGGAGAGCAACGGCGTTTTGCTGCAGATCGAGAAGACCCGCCACCAGGTGAGCGAATGACCTCCTATTACCATTGGCACTCCCGCCTCTTTTGCACTGGCAACTCCTCGTGGATTTTGACCACCTATTACCATTGGCCCTCCCCCCTCTTTTACACTGGCAACTCCTCGTGGATTTAATACTTTTCCGTTCTGCAGTGCCGTCAGAAAATGGCAATCAACTTTATGGCAGCTTGCAAGAATATGCAGAAGTCTCGGTTGTGCTCACTCAAGTACTGTCGAAATTGCTTGCGTAATAGTTATAAAAAGAGTTTCTGCTATGTAATTTTTGTGTTTCCATGGGGCCGACCATATGATGTATTGTTCTTGTTTCTTATTGGTTTGTTTATTAGGTACGGCGAGAATTATATAAGAGTGGGGCTGCAAGATGCCTGGAGCTGTCCAAAATGCAGGGGAGAATGCAATTGCAGTGTATGCATGTGAGCGATGAGAAGCTAATACAATACAATACACGAGAGATTATGGAAATTTGAATTTTAGGTAAATTTCATAGTATTATGGTTTTTATTAGTAGGACCAACAATGGAGAGAAGCCGACCGGGAATTTAACCCGAGCTGCCAAGGCATCGGGGTGCTCCTCCGTCCACGAGTTTCTAAACAAGGGGCGTACGTGGTGGCTGCAGCACAGAATTTGGTAATCCCTCTCAAGGTGAATGCTTCCTCCTCTACATTAACTCTTAAGTCTATATTTAGTTCTTTCAATCATTTGACTTCGTATTTATAGTATAAGAATCCATCCCTCCTCAAATATATACAAGACAGTAATAACATATCACATTTGCAATTAGCTGTCTGACAATTTGACCAGCTCCATGCCATGTAGGTCATCAGTACAAATATATCTCTACCTAATAGTAATGTGAGGGGTGCTTCTACCCGTCCGTCGTCACTTTTGCAACAACAAAAAAGCCCTGTACTCCTTCAAAATCAACCTGCGGTAGATTGTTAAGTGAGAAAAAGCGATTGGCTTTTTTTTAGAAAACCTTCTGATCTTTAGTTAATCAACCCGTGGAAAAAAATGATTCACTTTTTCTCGGAAAATCCCCTGATCTTTTGGTTAATCAACTCGTCGTCCATCTATTATTTTTGGCAGTTTTAAATGATTTTTTAAAATATCCATATCTTTGAAATCGTAGCTCTAATTTAGATATGTTATATATGGAAATTGATTAGAAAAATGTGTACAGTCTATGGTGCTATTTTACCTGTTAAATACTTTAAAAATGCGATTCCAATATTCATATCTTCTAAACCCTAACTTCAATTTTGACATGTTATATATGCAAATTGATTAGAAAAATGTGTAGAATTGAATATGATATTTTTAACTGTTAAATATTCTTAAAAACTATTTAGGGGACAACCTTAATCAATAGCGCATGATTCGTCTTTCTTGCGTACTTGCTACATCCGGATTGGAAATCAACACCTCGGCAAATCAGTTTGGAGAACAAAGAAACCATCTATAACCAGGAATGCACGCCTCGGCAAAATCTCCTGGTGAAAATGTAGATTTCTCATTTTCTGGAGAGAACGAAAGACACCTTAGAATTGACCACATCCTAATGTGTTGTGATTGTGTGAGCACTGAGGCCACTATCGACAAGGGTGGGAAGGAGGATAAGCGGCATCATAGATGTGATGCATGTGGACCCGTTGAGGTCTTCAGTCATGATTATTGTGCTAGGGACATGTGGTTTTTTCCTGTTACAATGCACGGGTTCTTTTACTAGTGTGAAATAAATATGTGAATGCATAAGTGCATGCACCCACCCTAAAATTAAGATTTCTTGCATAGTAAAAAAATAAAGACCATGTTTTTAGGTGAATGAAACATATAATTTCCATGTAAAGTATTCTTGCATAGTTGAAATCTTCGACAATGTGTGGAAGTGTGTCCACCTTAACTCACCTAGTTCTATGTAAGTATGTTATTACCTCAGTTCCGGGTTTTTTTAACATGGTAAATAGTAATTTATTTCCTTTCATATGTAAATCTATCATGGTTAATTATGATAAATTCATCAATTAATTCCAAACATAGTGCATAGCAACATCTTATTTGTTAGTTAGAGTGCATTTTTATCATATGCCACTTCGTTTTTGTGGTGGATATACATGTATATTTATAGGCTAGGTAAAAGCCTTCAGTTATTGATTTCCTAGTTTCTTGCTTGCACTTTTAGGGATAAATCTTCTCCTAATATTTTCTCCAGCATTCATCTTATTTATGAATTGGATAAAGCATAGAATTTTGGTAACAAATTAAGGTGTTGTTTTCATTTTTGTTGTTGTTGAAAAAACAGTAACTTACTCCTTACTCTTGCCTTCTCAGAGTGCAGACGCTGCTAAATTTGAGGCTAGTGCAGGTGCATTATGTTGGGGAACGTAGTAATTTCAAAAAAATTCCTACGCACACGCAAGATCATGGTGATGCATAGCAACGAGAGGGGAGAGTGTTGTCCACGTACCCTCATAGACCGAAAACGGAAGCGTTATGACAACGCGGTTGATGTAGTCGTACGTCTTCACGATCCGACCGATCCAAGCACCGAACGTACGGTACCTCCGAGTTCAGCACACGTTCAGCTCGATGACGATCCCTGGACTACGATCCAGCAGGGTGTCGGGGATGAGTTCCGTCAGCACGACGGCGTGGTGACGATGATGATGTTCTACCGACGCAGGGCTTCGCCTAAGCACCGCTATGATATGACCGAGGTGGAATATGGTGGAGGGGGGCACCGCACACGGCTAAGGAACGATCACGAAGATCAACTTCTGTGTCATGGCGTGCCCCCTGCCCCCGTATATAAAGGAGCAAGGGAGGAGGCCGGCTGGCCCTAGGGGGCGCGCCAAGGAGGGGGGGAGTCCTCCTCCTAGTGGGAGTAGGACTCCCCTTTCCTAGTCCAACTAGGAAGGAGGAAGGGGGAAGGAAAGAGAGGGAGAGGGAGAGGGAAAGAGGGGCCGCGCCCCCTCCCCTTGTCCAATTCGGACTCCCCATGGGAGGGGGCGCGCCACCTCCACTAAGGCCCAATACTTCCCCGGGGGGTTCCGGTAACCCCTCGGGCACTCCGGTTTTCTCCGAAATCTCCCGGAACACTTCCGGTGTCCGAATATAGTCGTCCAATATATCAATCTTTATGTCTCGACCATTTTGAGACTCCTCGTCATGTCCGTGATCACATCCGGGACTCTGAACAACCTTCGGTACATCAAAACTTATAAACTCATAATAAAACTGTCATCGTAACGTTAAGTGTGCGGACCCTACGGGTTCGAGAACTATGTAGACATGACCTAGAACTGTTTCCGGTCAATAACCAATAGCGGAACCTGGATGCTCATATTGGCTCCTACATATTCTATGAAGATCTTTATCGGTCAAACCGCATAACAACATACGTTCACTAGTAGAAAAGGGGGCAATGGTCCAGGCCGGGTCAGCCCATTAGTCCCGGTTCAATCCAGAACCGGGACCAATGGGGGCATTGGACCCGGTTCGTTAGCCCCGGGGGCCGGCCGGGCCACGTGGGCCATTGGTCCCGGTACGTCTGGACCTTTTGGTCCCGATTGGTGGGACGAATCGGGACCAATGTGCCTTGCTCCTGGCCCACCACCATTTGTCCCGGTTGGTGGCCTGAACCGGGACCAAAGGCTTCCCTTTAGTCCCGGTTCAAGCCACAAACCGGGACCAATTAATTGCCTATCTATACCCCGCGAGCAGAGCACTCTCACTGCTCTGTTTTTCGTGGCCGGCGAGGAGAGAGCTTTGTGGTGCTCTAGCTCACCTCCTATGCACACGAGGTGTTCGATGGAATGCCCGAGCCACACTACTTAAGCTTTCTCCTCTCCAAGCTCCACCTCCAAGCTCCATTTTTCTCAATATTTGTCTAGGTTTAGCGGTCTGTCACGTCCCGTCCCCGTCTTCACCGCCGTCGATCGCCTGCGCCGATCTCGTCGCCGGCACCACCGTGGTGAGCCTCTTGTTCTTATCTTCTTTCTGAAAGGAAAAAAAACTCTTACTTGTATGTTTATATAGATACTTGTATAATTTTCTTACTTTTATTATTGCATCTTATATAGTGCGATGGTTTTGGTATCCGCCCCCGTCGGCCCTCGTCCTGTCTATGATTCAGATGTGGTATATATTATCTTTTCATAACTATTGGTTCATTTATTGTTTATGACAATTATGCCGACCAACGTGACATAGATTTTATTTATCTAGGAGGTTGTTGAACCGGAAATTCCAACCGACCCTATTGTCGAGAGGTTAAATTTAGTTGAAGAAGAAAACAATTTGTTGAAGGAAAAAATTAGAAAAATTGAGGAGGAGGAGATGATATTGGAGTTGCATGTTGCGGATGTCGTCGATGATCACAAGATCAAGATGGATGCAATGCGCTTGAAGATTAGAAAGATTAGAAAATATGCCATTCATACCGAGGCTTGGTATCATTATGCCGTTGAATCAGTTGTTACATTGGTTGCGATTATGATCGCATTTGTTTTCGCATTGAAATGTTTTACATAGTTTCAGTGTATGATACCATGCCAACTTTGTAACTGACGAGTATGATATCATTGTCCGTTTTGTACATGCACATGCTATGTGGGTCAATTTATGATACCATGCCAAATTTCAACTTTTTCATAGTTCATTTGAAATGCTTTAATGTCTTATGGTTCGGCCCTCGTAATAATTAAAAATAGCAACAATAAGTATTTTGTTGTAAGTAGAAATAAAATAAAATAAATAAAGCAAGAAAGAAAACAAAAAAAACAAAAAAAATGTTTTCAAATTTGAAAACTAATGGCACTAACAGAAAGTTTATAATTTTCCTAAAACTAAAAGCAAA